>NC_142480.1:17688484-17991515 GCF_049115385.1 Moschus berezovskii | reverse complement strand
AAAAAGTGTATAAATTATTACTATGGCTCTTATAACAGTATTAAACCAAAATAAATTCTAATGCAAATACATATTCTAAAAATTTCAATAATATATAAATTATCTACATATATTATGTATGTTTTGGGGGTAGGGATCTCTAATCATAAAAAAATTCTCTACATTATTCCAATATTTTTATAGATCTATCTGTGTGTGTTTGATATCAGTAATCTGTTGATTATTTGAGTTATATAGAAATGCTTATTTTAAATTACACACCCGACTGTCCCCAAGGCATTCATTTACCAGCCTACTCTTCCCGTTCATTTGAACCAGGCACCTTTATATTTTCAAATACAGCATTTTCCCTTTAGTACTTTGAAAACATTTTGCCCTATTTTTCTTTCTGGATCAGCAAACTGATCAAAATTTTCTTCATGATATATTTACTGCTCTGTTTAATGCTAATAAATTATTCCAGTTTTTTTATATAAATCAGAATCTCTTCAATATACTACTTTCAAGCTGAATGTATTCATGTATGACAGATGTTTACTGAATTTGGCATATCTGTGCTATTCTAGGCTGAGTGATAATGCGATTGATATTCTTCAGATTCATCTAACAGTAACTTGGCATCTTCTGTGCCAAACTTTTCTCTTTCGCTCTTCTCTCAATGGATAGAAAGACAGACAATAATTCTTTCTCTTTCTTGAGGTCACCTTTGAAAATTTTTCTGTATCTATATTTTATATTCTGAGATAGTCATTCAGACGCAGCCACAAGATGAGACAGAAAGGCTCAGGAAACTAGTTTAAAATACAGGTCCTCAAGGCAGGAGGTACCACATGCCATGCAAGGCCATATGAAAAGCCTCAGGGTGGTCAGGAGGCAGAAGACAGAGAAAGCAGTAAGTATTAGGCCAGAGCAGTCATTGGATTTTTCAAGGGAAAGGCCAAAAAGGACAGGGTTAGCAGTTTATGATTGGCTAGCTTGAATGATTCTGGCAGGACTTTGTCAGGTGCTAAGCCATGGTCGCCCGATCCCTGGGCCTGGAATGATTAAAGCAGAAAAATATTAGCACTTGGGGTGCATAGGCTAGACTGAAGAAGTGTGGCTCTGGATTGGTTAAGTTGCTCATCAAAGACATATTCCTGGCAGCCTTTGATCTAGGAGAGCAGACTCTCCCAAAGCCAGAAATGTTTTATTTTTTTTTTATGTCAAAACACCGTAAATACAGAACATTTTAATAAAACACACTGCTGCTGCTGCTGCTAAGTCACTTCAGTTGTATCTGACTCTGTGTGACCCCACAGATGGAAGCCCACCACGCTCCCCCGTCCCTGGGATTCTCCAGGCAAGAACACTGGAGTGGGTTGCCATTTCCTTCTCCAATGTGTGAAAGTGAAAAGTGAAAGTGAAGTCGCTCAATCGTGTCCGACCCTTAGTGACCCCACGGACTGCAGCCTACCAGGCTCCTTCATCCATAAAACACACTATTACTCCCCAATTTAATGAGGCTATATTTCATAATATCAGTTTTATCTTTTATTTTGTAGGCCAGTTGGATGTTCTTTCTGGGAGAGTACATTTTTTGTTTGTTTTTTTGTTACTTTAATGATGAATCTGCTGCTCTGTGTATTTATAAGTATGCCTGTGTTGGGGAAGGTGATCATAGAGAAGGAATTTTTAGACCTAGGGTAATTAAATTAACTCTTCTACACAGAATTTCAAATAGTCTATATCTGTTGAGTTTTAATAGAATGTTTCTATATGCTTTATGTATGTGGTAAATGTATATGTGTATACATGTGTATGTGTTCAGTTCAGTCGCTCAGACATGTCGGACTCTTTGCGACCCCATGAACCTCAGCATGCCAGGCCTCCCTGTCCATCACCAACTCCTGGAGTTCACCCAAACTCGTGTTCCTTGAGTTGGTGATGCCATCCAACCATCTCATCCTCTGTCGTCCCCTTCTCCTCCTGCCCTCAATCTTTCCAAGCATCAGGGTCTTTTCAAATGAGTCTGCTCTTTGCATCAGTTGGCCAAGTATTGGAGTTTCAGCTTCAACATCAGTCCTTTCAATGAATACTCAGGACTGATCTCCTTTAGGTTGGACTGGTTGAATCTCCTTGCAGTCCAAGGGATATATACATGGCAAAATATATGTACATGGCAAAATATGTGTTCCATATTTAAACATATATAAGTATACCCTATAATTGAGCATACATATATAGAAGTAATTGTGTGTTTAAAATACGTTGTACAAAAATTCCAACATATTACATTTGTTTTACTTAAGACTTTACCTCAATTTAAACCAGAATTTTTACAGTTTTTCTTTCTTTTTTTTTTATAATATACATGTTTCAATGCCATTCTCCCAAATCATCCCACCCCTCGCCCTTTCCCTCAGAGTCCAAAAGACTGTTCTATACATCTGTGTCTCTTTTGCTGTCTCGCATACAGGGTTATCGTTATCATCTTTCTAAATTCCATATATATGCATTAGTAAACTGTATTGGTGTTTTTCTTTCTGTCTTACTTCACTCTGTATAATAGGCTCCAGTTTTTCTTTACTGAAGAAAGTTTTTGTCTTCCAAAGAAGCCCAAGAAAGAACCATGCCCTTCTCAATTATTTTATTTTCATTTGCTATTGAAATTTAAACATTTAGTTCAGTTCAGTTCAGTTAAGTTCAGTCGCTCAGTCGTGTCCGACTCTCTGCGACTCCATGAATCACAGCACGCCAGGCTTCCCTGTCCATCACCAACTCCCGGAGTTCACTCAAACTC
The DNA here is from genome assembly GCF_049115385.1 of Moschus berezovskii. Taxonomy (NCBI): domain Eukaryota; kingdom Metazoa; phylum Chordata; class Mammalia; order Artiodactyla; family Moschidae; genus Moschus; species Moschus berezovskii. The sequence continues at coordinate 17,988,736 of NC_142480.1, read as the reverse complement.
ATGTCCATCGAGTCGGTGATGCCATCCAGCCATCTCATTCTCTGTCGTCCCCTTCTCCTCCCGCCCCCAACCTTTCCCAGCATCAGAGTCTATCCAGTGAGTCAACTTGTCGCATGAGGTGGCCAAGTACTTATAATTCACAATATCACAATATATTTGTTTTTAACTTTCTACCTTGCTTTTGTATATATTTTATGGAAGTGTGTATTTTAAGACAAACCCTGACAGGATATTCAAGGTGGTATTTGTCAGTCTGGGAGACATGAATTTTTTATTAAAATTTAATAGGCAATAAATGTAAAACCATGAAAATTTAGGAATAGAATTAGATATTTGTTTAACCTTCTGTGTGCCATTGAAATAGTCCATTTCCAGGTTTATTTTTTATTTTTTTTTTATTGGAGGCTAATTATTTTACAATATTATATTGGTTGGTTTTGCCATACATCGACATGAATCCGCCCTGTGTGTACATGAGTTCCCCTTCCTGAACCCTCCTCCCACCTCCCTCCTCCCTTTATTCTCCCTCTGGGTCATCCCCGCACACCAGCCCCGAGCATCCTGTAACATGCATCGACCCTGAATTGGCGATTCGTTTCACATATGATAATATACATGTTTCAATGCCATTCTCCCAAATCATCCCACCCTCACCCTCTCCCACAGAGTCCCAAAGACTGTTCTATACATCTGTGTCTCTTTTGCTGTCTCGTATACAGGGTTATCATTTGCATCTTTCTAAATTCCATATATATACGTTAGTATACTGTATTGGTGTTTTTCTTTCTGGCTTACTTCACTCTGTATAATGATACAGTTTTTCCCTCAGATCTCTCCTTAAGTATAGATGTTTCTATATGATAATTTTGCCATCAATTATGTCATAATACAACCGATTACATGAATTATATAATAATGGATAACATTTTACATGATATTTTACATTTGTTTTAATAAATTTTATTGGTTTACCATTTTCCATATGCTTAAATCTAAGATGACAGATAAAAGCAATATTATTTGATAAACATCACAAAAAGTCATGCTTAAAATGTTTAAAGGCTATAGGAATAGATTGAAGGATGGAAAAAAGATTTTATGATTTCTAAGGAAATCACAGTAAAGCAATGTGATTGCAGATTGCATGGAGTGTGAAGGATAGTTTCAACATGAAATTTAAAAATATATGCAATAAAAATTCAATAGAAATAAGTTACAGATTAGTTAGAAATTGTGGGACAAAGTAAGCTCAAAATAAGTATACTCTTCATCAGAATGCATTGCAAACAGGAGAGGGTATTTAAGGAAATATTTCTGATTGAGTCGCTTTCAGGAGTAATAACTAAATTTACAGCTATTTTCTCATGCCCGTATTCATTCAGTTCAGTTCAGTTCAGTTCAGTCGCTTAGTCGTGTCAGACTCTTTGCGACCCCATGAATCATAGCACGCCAGGCCTCCCTGTCCATCACCAGCCCCCGGAATTCACTCAAACTCATGTCCATCCATCGAGTCAGTGATGCCATCCAGCCATCTCATTCTCTGTCATCCCCATCTCCTCCCACCCCCAATCCCTCCCAGCATCAGAGTCTTTTCAAGTGAGTCAACTCATCGCATGAGGTGGCCAAAGTATTGGAGTTTCAGTTTTAGCATCAGTCCTTCCAATGAACATCCAGGACTGATCTCCTCTAGAATGGACTGGTTGGATCTCCTTGCAGTCCAAGGGACTCTCAAGAGTCTTCTCCAGCACCAAAGTTCAAAAGCATCAATTCTTCGGCGATCAGCTTTCTTCACGTATTCATTAGGTATGAACAAAATGGGTACTAAGAGATGACTTTATTATGGTTTACATCTGTACTCTGCAACAGTGAATAAAGAAATCATCTTTTTATCAATCTAAGACAGTAAGTTCTGCAAAATGGATCTAGTAAGTTATATAATACTTCTCTGAGACGGATATTTTTCTTTCAGATAATTTTTATTTTTTATTGACATATAGCTGTTTTATAGGATTAATTAGTTTCAGGTCTACAAAATAATGATTCAACACTTTTATAATTAATATTAAGCTCCATTTACAGTTTTATAACATATTGGCTATATTCCCTGTGCTGTACAATATATATTTTAATGCATTTATTTTATACAGGGTAATTTATACCTCTTAATCCCTTAGCCTTTCACACATTTCTCTTCCCATTTGTAACTTGTAATATATTGTTCTCTTTATCTGTGAACCTGTTTCTGTTTTGTTATATTTACTCATTTGTTTTATTTTTAGATTTTGCATGTTTACATAGAGTATTTATCTTCCTTTGCCTGATCTATTTCACTATGCATAATAACCTCCAGGTCCATCCACGGATAAACTTTATTATTTTTGTGGCTTAGTAATATTTCATTGTATGTATGTATGTGAGTGTGTGTATGCCACATCTTCTTAATCCATTCATATCTTGATGGGCACTGTTACCTCCATATCTTGGCTATTGCAAATAATAATCAAGATATGGCTATGTGAGTAATGCTGCTATGAATGTTGGAGTGCATATATCTTTCCAATTACTGTTTTTGTTTTCTTTGGTTACACACATGGGTGTGCAACTGATGGATCATACAGGTAGTCCTATTTTTAGTTTTGTCAGGAACTTCCATAATGGCTTCCATAGTGGCTAACAAGGCACCAATTTTCATTCCTACCGACAGCATAAGAGGGTTCCCTTTTAACCACATGTACTTTAACATTTCTTATTTGTGGTCTTTTCAATGATAGTCATTCTGACAAATGTGAGATGACAGTTCATTGTGGTTTTGGTTTGCATTTCTCTGATGCTCAGCTATGGTGAGCATCTTTTCATGTCCCTGTTAGCCATCGATATGTCTTCTTTGGCAAAATGTCTATCCAGGTCTTTTGCTCATTTTTATTGGGCTTTTTGATGTTGAGTTGCATGAGCTGTTTATATATTTTGGATATTAACAACTTATCAGTCATACCCCTTGCAAATGTTTTCTCCCATCCATTTGGTTATCTTTTCATTTTGTTGAAGGTTTCCTTTGTTATGAAAAAACTTTTAAGTTTAATTAACTCCCACTAAGTTTATTTTTGCTTCTGTTTCTTTTGCCTTAGGAGACAGATCCAAATAATATTGTTGTGATTGATGTCAGGGTGTCCTGCCTGTGTTTTCTTTTTTCATTCTAGGATCCCTATTATGTGAATGTTAGTATATTTGATGTTGTCACACAGGTTCCTTAAAATGTTCTCATTTTTTAAATTTGCTTTTCTTTTTGCTCTTCTGATTGAGTGATTTCAATTATTCTATCTTACCGATTGCTTGGGCATTCTTCTTTATCACCTGGTCTTCTGTTAATTCCTTCTGGTATGTTTTTTCATTTTAGTTCTCATATTCATCCACTCTGGCTGATGGTTTTTTGTATTTTCTGGTTCTTTGTTAAAATTCTCACTGTATTCTTTTATTCTTTATCCTACTTCAATTAGCATTCTTATACTAATGTTCTGAATTCTTTACCTGGCAAATTATTTATTTTTTCAGTTTTTTTTTTCTTATTCTTTAGTTGAAAAAAAAAAATCATTATTTTGCTTACCTTACTCTGTCTCTGTGAAATTCAGTGAAACAGTTACCAGCCCTTTTTTTTGAAGAGATGTTCAGTGTAATTGTGTCCATTGACACAATTTGATGGGAAAGTTTGATGGAAGAACTAGATCTGAAATGAGCTTAGGTCACGTCTACCCCCAGGGTTTGCTGACAGCTATTACCTTGTTGGGTGGTGGGGCTGGAGATAGAGGGACTAGAGCCAGAACCAGATGTGAGTTGAGACTGAGTCTCCTATGCTCACTGGCTGACAGTGCCCTGTTAGAGGTAAAAAGCAGGTCCCAAAGTGCCAGAGCAAAAGACCTGAGGGTTAGGTCTGAGCTGGTTCTGTTCCCTCTTAAGTGTACACTCTGTTTCCTCCCAGCCTCAGCACTTTCACTCCAGAGGGCATCGGTGCTAGGGCATAGGGTGTCTGAGTCAGTGCCTGGGACCTGCTGGGGCGCACGTGATGTGGTCCCAGCCCACCAATCAGAACTCCAGACCACTTTCTGTCCACTGAAAGCACCAGTAATGACTACTTGCCCAATTCAGATGCAGTACTAGGTTTAAGCCAGGTTTAGCCCCCACAGTTATGAAACCATTCTCAGCAATGATAGCCTTCACCCTCGTGGAAAGCTGCACCAGAGCAAGAGGGGCTGGAGTGGATACTGGGTGTCAGCTGGAGAATAGGCTGGGATGGTCCTGGCACACCAGTGAGAGCTTGAGATAGCCCCTAATCCATTGCCTCTGAAAGTGCCAGCAGCCACTGCCCCCACCTTGTTCAGATGCAGTGCCAGGTTCGAGCCTTGTCCATCTCCCTCGACTGCAAAGTTTCCTCTGCAATGGCAGACTTCACCTCAGTGGGGAGCAATACCAAAGCTGGAGGGACTGGGCAGCTGCAAAATAACTGGCCAGAGCCTTGGGCAATCTCAAACTGCTTCCTCTAACTTGTTCCTGGGAGTAAGCCAGCACGTGTGTGTTCTTAATGAGCTAGGTTTCTTATTAGTCCCACTGGTTTTCATACCAGGTAAGGAAGTTCTTCTTCCTGGTATTGGACATCAGGGCTGGGGTTCCCAGCATGTGCTGCAAGTCACTCTCTTCCAGGGAGGATCTTTGAACCTACAAAATTCCTCTTCTCTTCTGTCCTCTCCTAGAGGTACATATCCTGAATTGATTGTCTTCATGTCCTACCTGACTCTATGTAGATCATTCTTTATAACTTTGCAGCACAAGGGTCTTTCTGCTGATATACAGCTTGTTTGCAGTGAGAATCGCTCTATGTATAGATGTATTTTTGATGTGTTCATAGGGGGAGGTGAGCCCAAGGTCTTCCTGATCTGCTATTTGATCTCCTCCTCCCAGGTTATTTTTAAATCTAACTTTAGTTTTCTGCTTTCAACTATATTTAAACATATTTGGAAACATGCTGAGTAGCATTTCCTAAATCATTTTAGGCTACCAGGAATTGATTCAGTGCTCATAAGTAAATGCTATTTTTAGATGAATATTCCAGTTGCATATTAGTAAAATTAAATTCAATAATCACGAAGCCAGTATTTCCTCATTTGATTGTGATATTTTTGTATCTTCTAGTAAACTATTTGGGCATTAAATTATTCTATATGAGGCATTCTAGAAATTCAATCAGAAAAAAACATTCTTTTTCTGAACAAATAAAAAGCTATTTCAAGTATAAAATTCTCATCAATTTCAGATTTGTGCCAAGATGTATACAGAAAGCTAAAACATCTCAATACTGAAATTATAGTAAGCCACAATTTTATAGTGGAAGTAAATTATCTAATATAAAACTATGTACTTAAGGTTTTTCAAATAATTTTCCCAAACTCCATCTTCTTCTCATCATATACCTTAAATGCTTAGTTTAATTCTCCAGAAGAAATTAAAATATACTTTTGAATATCTAGGTAATTTAATGCTTTATAGTAAGCAATGAAAGATGAGAAGCACACCTTTAAAGACAATTATGACATGTCTTTGGCTTAAATGACTTTCCAAATTAATAACCAAAAAATCACTACACAGGTAGTGTAAATAAATACAAAGATAATATTGAAGGAGAAAGACCATCAGTATGTCAAGTACTTTGAGCATACTGAGGATAGAAATGTTTCTTCTTGGAGATTTTTTTGGATAAAATTGCATTTGAATCAGACCTCCCACTAGCAGAGGAGGACATTTCCAATGGCATTACATTGGAAAAGAAATTGTTACACAGAGGAATATTTTGAATCAAAAAAAGAAAACACTTTAGAGGATATTGGGGCTATTACATTTTTTCATTTTTGCTAAGTAAGTGTTTCCATTTTCATTTTGGATCAGAAATTCCTTGCGTGCTGTCGCATGCACTTTAGGATGTTTTGTGGCTTCCAAGATCTCTACCAGCCATACTCATTCTCCAGTCTTGTCATCCATGAAAGTCTACAGATATGCCAACTACCTCTTGGGGGAAAATGCCTCCAGTTACAAACCACTGGGCCACAGTGCAGAAATACACACAAGGGATGGTGCTAAAGTGTAGGTTGCAATAACTAACTTTGGGTGAGTACTTTCTCTGGAATATCATTGGCTAATCATCTTGCGTTCATTATCTTAAGTAATCTTCAGCTTGACCTTATGAGATTATTACAGAAATTAGGAATGAGATGCCTAATGATTTTCCTATAATCTCACATCTAACAAGTAGTTTATCTTGGCTTTAAACTGCTGTTTGCAAGATTCCCTGGAGAAGGGAATAGCTACCTACTCCAGTATTCTTGCCTAGAGAATTTCATGGACAGAGGAGTCTAACTGGCTACAGTTCATGGGGTTGCATAGAGTCAGACATGACTGAGCAACTAACAGTTTCACTTTCTTTGCCTCAATAACCTGAGCGTTTGGCTATAAGGACATACTCCCAGCAGACCATAAACATTGGCAAGCATACTGTGAAACTTACCAACTGCTTGATGTGAATTGGGTCATGGAAAAAGAAATGAGAAATTTCCCAGAGGTGTGAGAGAGTTCAAAAGATTCGTTGTTAAAGAAAATATTGTAAAATTCCTGACTGTGTGCCTTATATAATAGACTCCATCAGTTCAGTTCAGTTCAGTTCAGTCGCTCAGTCGTGTCCGACTCTCCGCGACCCCATGAATCACAGCACGCCAGGCCTCCCTGTCCATCACCAACTCCCGGAGTACACCCAAACTCATGTCCACAGAGTCGGTGATGCCATCCAGCCATCTCATTCTCGGTCGTCTCCTTCTCCTCCCGCCCCCAACCTTTCCCAGCATCAGGGACTTTTCCAGTGAGTCAACTCGTCGCATGAGGTGGCCAAAGTATTGCAGTTTCAGCTTTAGCATCAGTCCCCCCTAATGAACACCCAGGATTGATCTCCCCCAGAATGGACTGGTTGGATCTCCTTGCAGTACAAGGGACTCTCAAGAGTCTTCTCCAACACCACAGTTCAAAAGCATTAATTCTTTGGCGATCAGCTTTCTTCACAGTCCAACTCTCACATCCATATATGACCACGGGAAAAACCATAGCCTTGACTAGACGGACCTTGGTTGGCAAAGTAATGTCTCTGCTTTTTAATATGCTATCAAGGTTGGTCATAACTCTCCTTCCAAGGAGCAAGCATCTTTTAATTTCATGGCTGCAATCAGCATCTGCAGTGATTTTGGAACCCCAAAAAATAAAGTCTGACACTGTTTCCACTGTTTTTCCATCTATTTCCCATGAAGGGATGGGACCAGATGCCATGATCTTTGTTTTCTGAATGTTGAGCTTCAAGCCAAACCCTTTTCACTCTCCTCTTTCACTTTCATCAAGAGGCTTTTGAGTTCCTCTTCACTTTCTGCCATAAGGGTAGTGTCATCTGCATATCTGAGGTTATCAATATTTCTCCCAGCAATCTTGATTCCAGCTTGTGCTTCTTCCAGCCCAGCGTTCCTCATGATGTACTCTGCATAGAAGTTAAATAAGCAAGGTGACAATATACAACCTTGACGTACACCTTTTCCTATTTGGAACCAGTCTGTTGTTCCATGTTCACTTCTAACTGTTGCTTCCTGACCTGCATACAGGTTTCTCAAGAGGCAGGTCAGGTGGTCTGGGATTCCCATCTCTTTCAGAATTTTCCACAGTTTATTGTGATCGACACAGTCAAAGTCTATTTGGCATAGTCAATGAAGCAGAAATAGATGTTTTTCTGAAACTCTCTTGCTCTCTCCATGATCCAGCGGATGTTGGCAATTTGATCTCTGGTGCCTCTGCCTTTTCTAAAACCTGCTTGAACATCTGGGAATTCATGGTTTACATACTGCTGAAGCCTGGCTTGGAGAATTTTGAGCATGACTTTGCTAGCGTGTGAGATGAGTGCAATTGTGTGGTAGTTTGAGCATTCTTTGGCATTGCCTTTCTTTGGGATTGGAATGAAGACTGACCTCTTCCAGTCCTGTGGCCACTGCTGAGTTTTCCAAATCTGCTGGCATATTGAGTGCAGCACTTTCACAGCATCATCTTTCAAGATTTGAAATAGCTCAACTGGAATTCCATCACCTCCACTAGCTTTGTAGTGATGCTTTCTAAGGCCCACTTGACTTCACATTCCAAGATGTCTGGCTCTAGGTCAGCGATCACGTTATCGTGACTATCTTGGTCGTGAAGATCTTTCTTGTACAGTTCTTCTGTGTATTCCTGCCACCTTTTCTTAATATCTTCTGCTTCTGTTAGGTCCATACCATTTCTGTCCTTTATTGAGCCCATCTTTGCATGAAATGTTCCCTTGGAATCTCTAATTTTCTTGAAGAGGTCTCTTGTTTTTCCTATTCTGTTGTTTTCTTCTATTTCTTTGCATTGATCACTGAGGAAGGCTTTCTTATCTCTCCTTGCTATTCTTTGGAACTCTGCATTCAGATGCTTATATCTTTCCTTTTCTCCTTTGCTTTTCGCCTCTCTTCTTTTCACAGCTATTTGTAAGGCCTCCTCAGACAGCCATTTCGCTCTTTTCATTTCTTTTCCATGGGGATGGTCTTGGTCCCTGTCTCCTGTACAATGTCACAAACCTCCGTCCAGAGTTCATCAGGCACTCTATCAATCAGATCTAGTCCCTTAAATCTATTTCTCACTTGCACTGTATAATCATAAGGGATTTGATATAGGTCATATCTGAATAGACTCCATACACAGAGTATTTATTTTCAGTTTTATAAATTTGAGGTGGTTTTTATAACTTTTATTTTAAGGAGAGAAAATTGAGACTAATAAAAGCAAAAAACCAAATTTACATACCAAATTTGAAATTTGAACCCAAGCCTGATTTCAGTGATTACATCTCTTCCTTTTTCTTCATTTAAATATATGATTCTGTCATATATTTTGGTATATGCATTTGTCAAACTGGTTCTGAACAATAGCAATATACCAGTACTATTTCTTAAAATACACATTTGCCAGTATTCTATCAATGACCCCAAAAGCTTGTTCCAATTTTTTATGCAATTCTATAATAATGCTCAATTTTGGATTCTTTTGTGAAATATTTTAGTTCCTAACCTAGTATATATTTTTCTTGTTTACAATCACAAGCCAGATTTTGTTGACTCTATTTCATGAGTTTACTTTTAGACAATCTGGTTCCTGAAGTTACATAGACACCTTACTGCCGTGAGTAAGTGTCCTGTAAGGTATGTAATGGCTGAATTCTCAATGAATATTAGTATGTACAACTATAATGAAACCAGTTTTTTCTTCCAAGAAATCTCTGTTCAATTTCAAAAATGAAATGGAAAATATAAATCATTCCATGCTGACACTGTAGTCATTTGACAACTCATTTTTTGATAAACCCTTTGAATGTTGTTTCTCAGAATATTTTTTTGTATTTACTGCAATTTTCTAATCTACAATGGAAATAGATCAGCAAATGTCAAATTGGTTAAAATTCCACATTCTCTGAAAGGCAGATGAATTGGTACTTTTTTATTTTGTTTGACACTTGGATATAAGACTATCCTTTAAATATATTAAATAAAAGCAGCAGTTACATAACAGTATGTAAAACATGTTCTCAAAAATGTGGAACAGTTGATAAGTGGGTTGGCCTGGCTGACATTTAGAAACCATTGAAAACATGAAAAAGCTGTTTTGATATATTGCAAATTTAATTTTTGCAGCATCTGTGAATAATGGATTTATTTTGAGCCGTAAATTATTATATTAATATTTTCTAATTGACATCACAATATTATAATTCCAAATTGAAACATTTGGTAATAGAAAGTCTTAATTACTGACCTACTTAAAAATCATTAGGGTCTAATATAAAGATTAAAATAAACATATAAAAAATAGTCATTTTTATAATATATACTAGGGTGCAGAATTTAATAAACAAGATACAGATAGGCATCTCATTTCATGGAAGTTTTTATTAGTTGGCTACAGACCAAAATATTGCTTATTTTTTTCTGTTATATACACTGGGGTAAAGTTTAGTTCTAGTTGTGGCATTCAGAAAATTGAGTTTAAGCCATCATAAACTAGAAATGCAAGTATTTTTCTCACAGAGAACTCTATGAAATTGTATTACAATAGCAGTAAACAAATAAATTTTTGGTTTTTTTGTTAGCTTTGGGGATTATGACCTCCTTTTCTGTATTTATTACAGTGGGCATTACATTTTGCAGTGACTCTGCAAAAACATGAAAGGTGGAACATGCCTTCTGATAGGGATTATCTAAGTAAGTAGAATATTATTTAATAGACTATTTGAAAATTTTGGTGTTGCGTAGGCTTTTGGATAATAATGTAACATACTGAAATGCCTAGTTAGTTCCAGCAATATTCTGAAAGCATTCATCTAACCTGAATAGGAAAAAAAAAAAAGAGAATGTGGAAACAGGTCTTAATCATCGAAATATAGTTGTTATGATTTTCAGCTTGTTATTTGTTAGCTGAAAATAAGCCTAAAATTAAAAAAAGAAATATGACTTTTGGAATGCCACAAGGAAGATTTCCAAAATAATGTATCAAGTGATGTCAGATATTAATCTGAATTAATACTACCGTGACTAGAGAATGATTAAAGAGAGTTGAGGAAATAAGGCCACAGAGAGAAAGTGAACTGTCTACCAAATTCTTGAAGGAGGTTATGGATCTGCATTGTTGGGGTATGTGGAGTAGCCTTTTCAAATGGCACATACCATATCACCATAATGAATTGACAAACTGACATAAACTCAGTTTCTCTTCTACTTTTTTATGCTATTGTGCCTCTCTTAGTCTGGATAGAACGTATATTTCATCAACAGGTAAAATCATTTTATCAGGAAGAAAAGTTTTTCTTTTGCTTTATAGAATATTCCTTGAGAAATATTGGTAAAACATAGATATCCTGTGATATAAAGGACACAGGATAATCTTTTTTAAAAAGTATGTCAACACTTTCATATTATTTTTAAGACAGAATGACTAAGACTGGGAAGCTTAATAACTGTATATCAGATTTTCAGTTTGTCCAAATCTGGATAAAGCATTTATTTTTAAAAACAGTTTATTTCAAAACAATTTATCAGAGAAATATTTTAAAAAAACATTCAACGTATATAGCAAAAGTTTCTACAAGTGATTATTTTAGGAAAGATAAATGTGTTGTAACAAAATTAATGTGTTTTTAAATAAAGTGTTTATTAGATTGTATCTGCATGTTTGCTCTTCAGCTGTCACTTTTGATTTAAAAATAAATATTGTTAGGCAAAACATCCCAGGGCAATTATTATTCTTGTTTTGACACACAATGAAGAAAGGCTTTGTAATTTCTATTCCAATTGTGTAAACTTTTTCAGTCCTCTACTTGTTTGCTAAACTTGAGGTTAATTCTCCATGTAGAGTGCTATCTTCTCTTGTCAATTGTGACTATTTCTGGCTTACTAATGTAGATAACTCTTATCTTTCCCAAGCCCATTGATTATATTTTTATTACTATATTACCACACTTTCAGGCTTTCTTAAACTTACTTTATTGCAGTTTTTTATAGATTTTTCTCACACTAGTGATGGATAGACACTGACCTTTTGTCTTTCAATTCTGTTACAATAAAAAAAAACAAACCCTCTAAAAACGTCACATTGGAGAGTGTTCAGTAAGATTAAAGTACGGTTTATAATCTTGCGCCTTTATTTCTCAGTGAAATAATACCACATAGTTTCATGTTTAGTAAATTGGTACAAATGGACTTCAAAAATCTTCAAATAAATTATAAAGAAAAAAGACAATTATTTAACATGGTTAAAAAACAGTTGTTTTTGAAACTGTCACCAGTTTACATACTGATACATTTTCTTATGATATTATGATGGTCTCAGAAACTATTCTGCCATATACCATCATTTTTAATTTTCTTCTCATTCATATTCCTTTCTAAAAAGAAAAAAGGGAAATTATTAGTTAGTTGAAAGAGGCTTAAATTCTAGAGTAACATTATCCATAAGGCAGACAGGAGAGAAATGAAATGAGGCTACAAGTGCTGAAGATTTAATGATAGTTTATCTATAGCCCTAAATGTGATCAATCCTTTTCATCTGATGAGGCTACTTCTTATAGTGTTTCTAATAAAGTTACTGCTTTTATTATCTAAACAAGTTACTATCCTCAGAGTCTACAGTTATTTTCACAACAGATATAGTAAAAATGCTATTCATTATATACTACTAATGAAACATTTCCTAAAAAATATTCTGGAAACATTTTCTATATATAAGAACATGTGCATGTATAAGTATATGTACTATACACAGAAGTGTGTATGTGTGTGTGTATTTGCACTATTTTTCTAGTTACTGCCATTTACAAATTACTGCAAACTTAGTCACTTAAAAATAGCATAGATTTATTGCCTCACATTTCTGAAGGTCAGAAACCTCATATAGTTTTTGAAAGTCTAAAATCTTGGTGTTGACCGGCTGCATTCCTTTTCTGGAGGCTCTAAGAGAGAATCTGTTTCCTTGCAGTTTGAGTTTTTTGCAGAAGTTTATGCCACGTTTTTACAGGACTGAGGTCCTATTTTCTGGCTGGCTGTCAGTGTGAGAATTGTGCTTAGCTTTTGAGACCACTCACATCTCTTGGTTCATAATTTCTTCTCCATCTTCAAAGTGAGAAAAAGTGGTTCTAATTCCTCTCCTACTTTGTTTTCTGGTATCCATATCCATTCCGTCGCTCAGTCGTGTCCAACTCTATGCGACCCCGTGGACTGTAGCCTACCAGGCTTCTTCATCCATGGGATTCTCCAGGCAAGAATACTTGAGTGGGTTACCGTTTCCTTCTCCAGGGGATCTTCCCGACCCAGGGATCGAACCCAGGTCTTCCTGCATTGGAGGCAGACGCTTTAACCTCTGAGCCACCAGGGAAGCCCACTTTGTTTCCTGGTACTTTGTTTCCTGGTACCTATTCTATATTCACATATTATCTAATTTCAGTTCTTCCTTCTTAGAGTCCAAGTGGGTATATAGAGTTTACCCAATAATCCAGAAAAATCTCTCTATTAAGATTAAAACCATAATTTCATCTGCAAAGTCCCATGTAACTTATTCACAAACTCTAGGGTTTAGGGTATAGCCATTTTGGGTAATCATTAGTCTGCCTGTTTCAGTCTACCACCTTGCCCCTAAATATTCATATTCAGAGCACATGAAAAATATATTCACCCCAATGCAGAAGCCCTAAAGGTTTCACTCTATGATAGTATGAACTCAAATTTTCAAAATCTTAACTAAGTATTGCCAGCATTAAATTCCCCAATTTTATTAACTAATCCTCTAAATCAGGTGTGAGTGAAGCTCTGGATGTAATCCATTCTGATTATAATGCCTATTTATATTTGGACCTGTAATACTAAATAAACAGATTGTCCATTTTCAAAATGCAGTGGCAGGGCAGGAATATGAAAACATTATAGACATTCTGGTTGAAAAGTAGAGAAAATGGAAGAAAAAAAGGGTCACTGTTCTCAAGCCATTTTGAAATCTAATGTGAAAATCCCATTAGGTTTTAAGGCCTGGGAATAATTCTCTACAATTCTTGATTCTACTCTCAGAGTACTCTTCTCCGTCTTCCTAGTCATCTTTTTTTTTTTTTTTTTCCCCACTAAAAGACAGAGCGGTTTTGTAGCAGAATGGTTTCATCATCCTATTGGTGTCGGAAGATCTTTCATTTTGTATTGTCTCTGCCCCTTTTAGTCCAAGTTAGCAATATTTCTGCTGCTGTATAATTCTCTAACTTTGTGGTTTTCCTGGCATGTCATGGGGATTCATGCCATTAAACAACAAAATCTTTCCTATGTCATATTATCTCTATTTTAACTTTTACTGAGGTGACTGGGGGATAATGAACCTGTTTCCCAAGATCATTGGTTAGATTAAGGAATGAGATTCTCAAACTTAACTTCTCAAGATCCTTTTAAATAACTAAATACTTTGTTCTTTTGAGTAGCACAGCCACATCCTTGACTTTTCCTAGAACTTTCTTTTTAATAGTGAATTTCTTAAATTTAGTTTCCTTTGTCACGTGGGTAGGTTCAGTTCAGTTCAGTGGCTAAGTCATGTCTGATATTTGCGATCTCATGGACTACAGCACGCCAGGCTTCCCCATCCATCACCAACTCCCTGAGCCTGCTCAGACTCATGTCCGTTGAGTTGATGCCATCCAACCATCTCATGCTATGTCGTCCCCTTATCCTCCCACCTTCAATCTTTCCCAGCATCAGGGTCTTTTCAAATGAGACAGCTCTTCGCATCATGTGGACAGAGTATTGGAGCTTCAGCTTCAGAATCAGTCCTTCCAATGGATATTCAGGATTGATTTCCTTTAGGATGGATTGGTTGGATCTCCATGAAGTCCCAAGGTACTCTGAAGAGTCTTCTCCAACACCACATTTCAAAAGCATCAATTCTTTTGATGCTTTCTTTCTTTATAGTGCCCAGCTTTCATTATAGTCCAACTCTCACATACAAACTTTTTAATACGCTGTCTAGGTTGGTCATAACTTTTCTTCCAAGGACCAAGCATTTTTTAATTTCAGGGTTGCAGTCACCATCTGCAGTGATTTTGGAGCCCCCCAAAATAAAGTCTGTCATGTTTCCATTGTTTCCCCATCTTCTTGCCATGAAATGATGGGACCAGATGCCATGATCTTAGTTTTCTGAATGTTGAGTTTTAAGCCAGCTTTTTTACTCTCCTCTTTCACTTTCATCAAGTGGCTCTTTAGTTCTTCTTCACTTTCTGCCATAAGGCTGGTGTCATCTGCATATCTGAGGTTATTGATATTTCTCCCGGCAATCTTGATTCTAGCTTCTGCTTAATCTAGTCCAGCATTTCTCATGATTACTCTGTGTATAAGTTAAATAGGGAGGATGACAATATACAGCCTTGGTGTACTCCTTTCCCAATTTGGAATTGGGTAGGTTGAATTCTCAAAATCAAGATTTACTTTTTGTTTAAAAGTATCTTTACCTTCATGTATCACTCTCCCCTCATATTTTAATAAGGCGTCACTTGCTTTGTCCACAAAAGGTGAATAGGAATATCACTTTTAGATTGATGCACTTACAAATAGAGCAGTAAAATTATCCATGCTCTTCTATTTTCATTATGAAATTTTGTGTTGAGAAGTTACTTTTATAAATGAGTGAGGCTTCCAACCTGGGACCCTACCAACTTTGTGTAATAATTAAACTATTATTAATTTAATCTAATGAGTATTTGGGATTTTTTTTATTACAGGATAATGTTACCCGTTTGCTCACTGATAGATAAGTAATTTTAGTGGATTTCTGTTGATTGGTAGTTTGGTTGAAAGTGGTTAAGTCAGTGGGAAGTTAAGAAAATATTGGTAGGAAAAAAGTCTTTTTTTCCCCCCTTTTTTTAGAAACTTGACTATAAGGAAAAGAAAATAAGTTGAATGGGATTGTGAGTAGTCCAAGAAAAGGCTATTTAAATATGAATGAATTTTTTGATATTAATATATCAGAGAGCAAATATTGTAATAAAGTTAAGATAATGTATGGGACAAAATCTCTACAGTTGAGAGAGTTTGTGGAAAAAGAGAATGGTGATTTGCCTTAAGTAGTAAAGCAATTTAATTTTGTAAATAGATTTTTTAAATGTTACTTTTTTTTAAAAGGCTGGTTTGTGCGCATTATATAACAGCAATGAAGTCTAGTCTTGTTGTTTTCCTGGAGCCAAAGATGAAGATGGTAATATAGCCAAATTTATGATTTTCAACTCCATGCTCAGACTCGTTTTCATCTTTTTTTTTTTTTAAGTAGAAGATAAGAGTAACTTTGATCAGAGAAAAATAAGAGCAAACTTGATATCCACATAAAACTTTCTTCAAGTCAACATCAATTCAGTATAAGTTGAAATAAGTTTGGAATGAATTTTTGATACCGTGTATCCTTTTCTTTGAAGGACATATTAAGTGTTCAGTATAATACTAGTCATTGTTAAAAGATATCTTTGTAAATACTTCTCATTTAATATATTGACTTTTAATTCATAAATGTAAAGGAATAATGACTATTAATCCTCAATTCTGGAATTATGAAAGGTTACAAAAGCTATTACTTTCTGTATTTGTTGTATGGCTGGTACAAAAAAAAAACTGCTTACAAGTTTAAAAGTGCTGATGGAAGGCTTTTCTTTTGACGTTCAGTGACAGAAAACAACCAAAGCAACAGTATCTGCTTAGTTTTGGTTTCAAATTAGTTCCATTTCTTTTCACCATTGAGATCTAATATTTCTATCATATCTTTGTATTCTCACCTCTGAAAATGAGTCAGATTTATACTTGCTTGCTAAGTTGTTTAACTCAGCATGCCTCAGGGAAACCCAATTAAAACTCTTGGCTGTTGCAAAATAATTTCTCTTTATTTAGCCTTCCAAGTTTCCCAGTATTTTGAACTTGGAAGAATGTAGTAAAGGAGCAATTATAATTCTTCAATTTATTTTAGGTCTAATTGTATCTTTCTTTACTGTCGTATACATGGAAATCAAGCTTCTCTAAAGATTTTTTTCCCATATGCTTAATTGGGATCTTACAAAACTGTAAAACTGAATATATGAAGTCTTTTTTTAAATAAAATTAGGTAAGAGTTAAGATATCTGGCTTTCTCAGTTAACTAGAAGTAAGCTCAAAATCTTAAAGTACTAATTTTTTTTTCCAATCTAGCTCTTCATTTACAAAAACTATATATTAAAATAAAAAATAATTTTAGAACTTAATAAATATGTGTTAATTGTACATTAAAAAGTGAGGATGAATCTGTATTAAATAGCTATATGTTATAATTTTTAAAAATTTCAATCATTTACTAAATTGTTACTGAATTAAGAACTGTACTAAGGCATTTACATTTAATTGCTCATCTTATCCTCATGATTCTGTAAAGTTTAGCATACCTAAGAGGAATTTGCAGTTTGGGTAGGTTGGATAACTTTCCCAAGGTCATGTGGTTAAGGATTCACATTTAAACATCAGTGTGCCTGACCCTAAAGCCTATGCTCTAGCAGAAGCATAAATGGTTCTACAGATCTATGTTCTGCTTTAGTGGGCATCAAAATCACTAGCAGCTTTCTAGTCATTAGATCTGAAGTGGGACTTAAGATTTAACATTTCAAAAATTTCCCGGTTGCATATGATATTGGTTTGAGTATCACACTTAAGAACCACTTCCGTGTAAAAATTACAGAAGTTACAGTTGTTATTCGTTATATTGTTATTCATGTTATGGCTATGTTATTCATTCTTAGCCATGAAGAAATATTCAAACTATATTCAACATACTCTGTAAGAAAACAAGGAAATTTACAATGCTTTTAAGAAAAACTTTCATTGAAATATATCTTGTTCTAGAAATTAACCTCTAGTTATATAAAACAATTTCACAAGTGAAAACCTTGTTTATAAAACTCATCCAAAGTAATGTGTTTCTCAATTAAGAATTGCTCTTATGATGTATACAGTTTTACTCATTTGTGGCCAGTGTGATTATGTCAGGACATCCTTGCACAAGATCAGTGATGCATAAAACTTCAACCACCAATCTGAGAACCTTAGAAAATAGAACCATGAATTCTTGAGTCAGTCTGTATTCTCAAAGAAATGATAATCCATGTTTTGAACTCCTGCTACTTTCACATACATACCATGTCATTTTTATTGGCCTGAGCACATTCATGCTTTTGTAAAGATAAAATTATTCTTAACCAAGCAGTGAATAATAAGAGATAACTAATTAATTTAGTGGTAGCTGACTCCTGAAAGCACATTGTTTTTGATCCAAAGACTATAGTCCCATGTAGATATATCAAGCCATCATTTCCTTAAGAAATAAATTGGGGAGTCTGTCACTAGCCTTCTTGACAAATCTCTAACGAAAATGTCCTGTGTAGTGTACAAATGATAGGAATGCTGCAGTGGAAATGGATTTCCTTATATCATTGAGAAAGGGGTGTGTAAAAGCAGTAGTAGCCAGGTAGACGCGATTTATATTCAGAGACAAGATGGGCACAATTACCACAAGAGTGGTGATCAGAGTTGAATTTTTACATGCAAAAATCTGTGGTGATATACACTTGATTGTTGGACCACAAGAAATGAAATAACTGGATTCGACATTTATAAGCAGCAAATCCAAAGTCCAGTTCTGGTAGAAGAAACTTATCTTAAGGTAACACAGTGTACTGGAAACTCATAGTGCTCAAGCCAGGATAGTTGGCAGACCCTGTGACCTTCAAATAAGGGGAGGTCTACCTCTTTGAAATAGAACACTGCAGTTAATCCAGAAGTATGTGCATGTAAATCTTCCCATAATCTGTTGCCACTTGTTAGGATGAAAGTACCCTTCAGTTCAGTTCAGTCGCTCATTGTGTCTGACTCTGCAACCCCATGGACAGCAGCACACCAGGACTTGTCCATCACCAACTCCTGGGGTCTACCCAAACTCATGTCCATTGAGTCGGTGATGCCATCAAACCATCTCATCCTCTGTCATCACCTTCTCCTCCTGCCTTCAATCTTTCCCAGCACCAGGGTCTTTCCAAATGAGTCAGTTCTTTGCATCAGGTGGCCAAAGTACTTTGGAGTTGTAACTTCTGCATCAGTCCTTCCAATGAACACTCAGGACTGATCTCCTTTAGGGTGGACTGTTTGGATCCCCTTGCTGTTCAAGGGACTCTCAAAAGTCTTCTCCAACACCACAGTTTAAAAGCATCAATTCTTCCGGACTCAGCTTTCTTTATAGTCCAACTCTCACATCCATGCATGACTACTGGAAAAACCATGGTATAGGGCGCACGGCTGAGAAAAGACACATGGCAAAGGCACACTCATAAAGATGGCGCCTGACGGATGTCAGGAGGGCGCGGCCCCAGATAATCACAAAAAATTGTGATTGGCCCCTGAACACTTCCCCTTGCATGAACAGTGCATGATCAACCTAGACCTCTGTTGTGACGTCAGTGCATGACGACCTGACCTTTAATATGATTGGAGCCGACCGCAGGAAGTCCCTTGCAAAACCCCCACACTTGCCTTTATATATGGAGAGCTTGTAACAATAAAGTGGAACTGCCTTGACAGAACCCCCGCTGCGTCTGAGTGTCCTTCTCCGGGCGAGGAGGGCTGCGGGGTGGGCGGCCAGCTCACCCTTCCCCTGGGGTTTCTTCCCCACTGCTCCGGCGCGGGGAGGCAAAATGGGCTCAGCATCTGAGGCCGAGGACTCGCCGACGCCTTCCTTGCTCTCCCCCATGGCCCCACCGGGGGAGAAACAAAGGGACCCCACATCTGGGTGCCGTGACTCAGACCCCCTCGGAGAAAGAGAGCCTTCGTCACACGTCTTGAAAGAGAGATGACAAAAAGGTTCCACGAGCCTCTGTGTGATGCTCCCATCGAGGAGTGCAACCCCAAGGCAAGTGTATTAAAGTTGAAAAGAAACCTTCAAGGGTGAGCGCTATAATCCTTCCCTCCTATCCTCCCCTTCTCTCTCTCTCTCTCTCTCTCTCTCTTACTTGGGGAGTTCAGTGAACGGCAATTGCTTGTGGGTGTAATTGAGGCTACCTGCCCAGGGCACTCCCTGGGGGAAGCCAAAGACCCCTCTAGCTGAGAACTTAGTAACAGGAGCCCAGTTGGGTGAACCCCCCCCCATTTTTGTTTCCCTTTCTTTCTCTCACTTCTTGCCGAGAGTGAGGCCAGAACCCCTGTGGGCACAGGACAGGCACTTAAAAGCCAATAGGGCACCCGCCACTTGAAGTCTCCCGTGACAGGATAAGGGGGTCACGGAACGGGCTAGAGGCCCCTGGGGCGCCCGCCCCCATCAAGAAAATTTCCGTGCAATGACAAAGGCACACAGTTCCATAAGCATCACACAGGCCCAATCACTCGGCCACCACCGCTCTCTATAGGACCTTTCTCGGTGGACACTCTCAGCAAATGTGCCTTCCTCTGTCTGCTCACCATGGGGACTATCGTTAGCAAAACCGATGAGCCCGCTCTGAAGGCCCTGAAGTACATGCTTAAAAGTAGAGGACTCGAAAACTCTGACACCCAGGCCGTCAAAGACTGGGGGGCTATTACCAGATTGACCCCATGGATAGATTAGATTCGGCCAACCTATTCTCATGGGATACCTGGGATAGGGTCCAAACTCTAGCTAGAAAAAAGGAAATCCAAGACGGAGAGGAGCCACCCTTGGGGTTCTACCCCACAATCTCTGCCCTTACGACCTGTTTCGCCCCTGAAAAGGGACAGATAGACGAGGGAGAAACCACCACCCATAATGCCGAGAGGCAATGGGAACAATTTGACGATGAACGAGCCACCATAAATTCCGGGGAGAAAGAAGGAAAAACCACTATAGCCAATAATTTATGGCCTCCCTCGGAGGAAGAAAAAAGGTCCAACCAGATTGAAGACTTCCTTAGCACTCCCAGCGCCCCAGAGGCCCCAACTTATAAGTCTAACTTGTATCCTCCTCTAGCCCTCCCTTTCAAGGGGGGACTCAATAATGCCTCCCCCTGGAGACTGGAGGAATCCCCATGGAGAGAAAGGACCTACCCTGAGGACCCTTGGGGGACACCATCACCATTTAATGCAGACTAAATACAGGCCTTCCCCATAAATGTAAACCCCGGGGGGAACTGGCCGGCAGCCTGGTACCCTTGGGAAGCCCAAGACCTAAAAGAGCTCAAGAAGGCGGCAGCAGAAGGTGGCCCCAATGCTCCATGGGCGGAGACTATTCTCCAGGGTCTAGCTCATCAGCCTTGCATGACCCAAGATTGGAAAATGATGTAAGGCAGTACTCCCCAGTAACATCTACATTAAGTGGTGTGCTTTTTTCAAGGAGGAATGTCATGCCCAAGCGGAAAGAAGCCAAGCTGCTAACCCCGTCATCCCTGTAACTTTCGGGATGTTATCCGGAATGGCAGATCAATGGAGCACGGGACCCCAACAGGCCACTATCCCTGCTCCTTATACAGACCAGGTGCGAGCCATATGCCTAGCCGCCTGGAGAAAATTAGCTGAAGGAACCCCCCATATCCGGCATTACCCCCAAAAATAACGAGGACCTCTCCACCTTCAAAGATAGAGTGGAAAAAAGCATGCAAAGAAAATTCCCCCCAGGTCCCTTAAGAGATCAATTTGTCAAAATGCTGGTATGGGAAGGGATGAATTCTGACCACAAGGTGGCCTGCTCAGGGCAGAAAGATCGATCCATGGAATGATGGGTAGTGGGACACAGCACCACCAAACTCAAGCAATGGTGGCTGCAATGGAGGCTCAAACCAAGGTGATAGCTGACGCTCTCGCCTCTGCCTTCAGCAAGGTGTTCATGGCCCAAGGTGCCTCCCCTGAAGGGACCCTCAAAAATCAAAAAACAGGCCATTGTTTTCAATGTGGAAAAGAAGGGCACTTTATAAAGTACTGCCCCCTGAGGCTGGGGAGAATTGGAAATAGAGGACCACCCTGTCCACGTTGTAAGAAGGAATACCACTGGAAAATAGATTGTAGGTCCAAATTTGATAAAGACGGGAAACCTTTAAACTAAATGAGGGGCACTCCCCAGCCCTGTCATCCTAAGGGTAAGCCCCAGGCCCTCCTCCCAAGGTATGTCCGCCTGAGGTTACTGAACTCTTCCAAGAGATGTCTGATAGATTAGAAAAGCCCTTCCCTGGGTGCAATTCTACCAGAAGGCCCCCTTACCAACTAATGGGCATTAGTAAGCCCCGACCTACCAGACAAGAGATCAAATGGACTGTCTCTATAGTACCAGGGCTGAGACCAAAAATGGATATAACAATAGGAGGAAAAAGATTTAGATGTCTAGTAGACACCGGGGCAGACAGAACTATACTGAGGCAAGAAGAGATTCCTCCCACGTGGCCCATGGCCGAGGGACCTCAACTAGCAGGCGTCGGGGGCGTAACATCCTCCAAGGAATCCTCCAATTGGCTCAAATGGGAGGATCCTAATGGCTCTGAGGGCCTAGTCAAGCCCCTAATCGCCACAGGACTCAATGCCAAGCTATTGGGGCAAGACATTCTAGGGCAAGCCAACTCCTATATAACCACTGACTATCAGGGTTTTTACCAAGATTTATTAGATGAAGAAGAATATCAACAGCAATTCCAACCTCCCAGAATCCCCAACTACCGGGGGAATCCAGAATTTGAAAAGATAAGGAAGGGAGAACCACTGATACGATGGAAGCCTCACCCCCAATCCTAAAGGCCACTGCTCCCTCAGCGCCCCCTATCGTTTGGACGCCGGGACCCCCTATATGGGTGGAGCAGTGACCACTTCCCCTTCCCAAACTCCAGGCATTACAATCTTTAATAGAGGAACAACTTAAATTGGGACATATCCGGCCATCTAACAGCCCCTGGAATACCCCCGTCTTTGTTATCAAAAAGGACTCTGGAAAATGACACCTCTTGCAAGACCTCAGAAAGGTTAATGAAAGGATGAAAATTCAAGGGACACCCCTAAGAGGGATGCCCTGGGTCCCCGCCATTCCCATTGCCCTGCACCTCCTGATAATAGATATTAAAGATTGCTTCTTTTCGATACCTCTGGACCCACAAGATTATGAAAAATTTGCCTTTTTGGTACCTTCTGTTAATTATGAAGGTCCAGACATACGATATGAATGGGTTGTCCTGCCTCAAGGGATGGCTAACAGTCCATCCTTCTGTCAACAATATGTGGCTAATTTTACTCAGCCCGTCCGACTGCTATCTAACATCTTATTATACTTATATATGGATGATATCATTCTTGGGGCACCCAATACCACCGAGCTTACACGGGCCTCCAAACTACTATTTGATTGTCTCGCCCGGGGGCAACTCATAATCTCTCCTGACAAAATCCAGCATGTCCAGCCTTTCAAAGTCCTGGGGACCCAACTTACCCTTGAGGTGGTCTCCCCCCTTAAGCCACAGATAACTATCAAAGAAACTTATTCCTTGGTTGAGCTCCAAAGCCTTCTGGGGGAAATCAACTGGCTATGGCCCTGGATGCCCATATCCACAGGGGACCTAATACCCCTCTTTAATTTGCTAAAGGACAAACTCCCCCACGAAAAAATCACCCTGTCCCCGCCCCATAAACAGGTTATTACAAGGGTTCAACAGGCTCTCGATACTGCTCAACTTTCTCACTACGACCCCACTCAAGAGCTTCAATTATGGATCTTGGCCTCCCCAGAGAAACTCCTGTCCATGCTAATACAAACAGACAAACCCTTACAATGGATCCATGTCTCTCTGGGGGGAGGACCCCGAGTCTACACCTGCCTAGACCAGATGGCTGATCTAATACAAAAGGGAAGGGACACTTCAATCAGGTGCTTTGCCCGTGAACCAGATAAGATTGTTGTCCCCTACAGATTAGCTGACTTCCAATGGATCCAGAGGAACAACAACCGAATGGCCTTAGCTTTCGAAGGGTTCTTGGGAAAGATTGACTGTCACTATGGGCCTCACAAATGGGTTGTCGCCTTTTGCCGGTTACCTGGAGGGCACCTCAATTATTTCCTTCCAAGCCCATAATAGATGCCTCCAATGTCTTTATAGACGGAGGAAAGCACGGCACAGCCATTGTCATCTTTGAACCCTCCTCAACCCCTACCAGTGCCCCCCACCAACACCATTACCCATGCCAGGGCTCAGCACAATACAAAGAACTCTTCGCCGTCATTCTGGCGCTCTCTAAGGTCCCAGGTCCCATGAATCTTTTTACCGACAGTCTCTATGTGAAAAATCTGCTCCCTGGGCTTCCCCAATCTCATATTCGGTTAGATGATAATCCTATTACCCCTCTTATGATACAGGCACGCACGCTCCTTCAGGCAAGGGATCAACCTATCTATTTACATCACCTCAGAGGCCACCAAAACCTGCCTGGAATGCTATCATTAGGGAATTCCATGGCAGATCAGCTGGCATCTACCCATGTATACACACTCCAACAGGCACAGGATCTCCACGACCTAACCCATATTAATTGGAGAGGCCTGCACCAAAGGTTCCCACAAATACCTATCAAGGATCTAAAGAGGATCATACATACCTGCCAGTCCTGTATCCCACTCTTGCAGGTTCCTCCATTACAATCACCAGGGGTTAACCCTCGAGGACTAAAACCTAACATAATATGGTAAACAGATGTTACTCACTACGCCCCGTTTGGTAAACTAAAATATATCTTTGTATCTGTAGATACATTTTCCCATGCCTGCTGGGCCACCGCCCATACAGGAGAGAAGGCACAACATACCAAGAGTCACTTTCTCCAATGTTTTGCTACTCTGGGCCTCCCAGCCCAAGTAAAAACAGATAATGGCCCTTGCTTCGTAAGCAACCATTTGCAAGATTTTTTTAAATAATGGAACATCCAACACACTACAGGCATACCCCATAATCCTCAAGGACAGGCTATAATAGAAAGCCAAAATAAAACTTTAAAGCTGCAACTACAAAAACAAAAAGGGGGAATAAACCCTCATCAACAGTTAGGAATAGCTCTCTTTACTCTAAACATTTTAAGTTTTTCAAAAAATGAACCACTCACCCCATTCCAGAGACACTGGTCCAACCAAGAGCCAAGACCAGAGATAACAGTTAGATGGAAAGATCCCCTTACAGGGTTATGGAGAGGACAAGACCCACTCTTAACATCAGGAAGAGGGTTTGGATGCGTGTTTCCCACAGGGGAAACGAGACCTATCTGGATACCAGCAAGGAATCTTAAATATCTACATGATAACCACCAATCAGCCCAAGAACCATGAAAGTTCATGAGGCTGCCTTCTACTTTTGATCTCTTACAGAATGGCAACTAAGAGGCCTTGTCAAAGGCTTAGATGAACTCTCCCCTTGCCACCTGCAAATCCAGGATCATCGGCCTAACTGTGACCTGCCCTTGGACCCCATAGCTGATTTCGTGCGGACAACAAAATGACCATTGTGTTTGTATTAGCTGCACTATTAAGTGTGCTCTTTGCTATAGGCCTTGCATCTGTTGCCCCAGAGGAGTGGCCTCCTGCACTCCGCTTCTTTCTGGCGCTAGGATATCCTGCCTGTTGCGGCTTACTATCGGGTAGCTTATTCCTTTGTAATGACCTATCACTCTCGCTTTCTGACCCGCCCACTGGCATAACGGTTTAGCCATGATCTTCCTGTGCCTTACCCTGATGGCACTCCCCAGGCTTTTAGACACTGCTTCCTGTCCCTGCTCAGAAATTTATAGCTATGTCCATTCCTCATGCTACCGCATGACCCCTAAGCCATGCACCATGCGCATCAACAACAAACAGACCAAGCCCTTACTTACTGTTAAGGTGCAAAAGACAGGGAGCCAAAAGAGCAACTGCTATAAGCCAAATGGGAAAAACATATGTTTTTACCCCCGCACTCACATTGGATACTCAGATGTAGGTGGGATCCAAGATACTAACAGACATAAGGCACAACAGCAACACATAAATAATATAATTACCCAACTGAAGGCGACTCCCGAACCTTACAAATGCATAGACCTACTCACTCAGCTGAGGCGTCTCCTGCACCACCACCACCCCTCCACGAGGATCTACACATGACCCGCCTCCTCAACTCCTCCTTCCAGTTTTTTCAGAGTTCACATAAAAAGCCCTGCGAGGCATGTTGGATATGCATGTCACTAACCTCCTCACCACATATCGCAGTCCCTTTGCCCGACACCTGGGTATTAGCAGGCAATTACACTCTCAAAACCAACAATACCACTGAAAGTATCACGCAGCTTATTGGGCCAGTCACTGACGATGTCTTGCTTGCCGCCTCCTCAAATCTAACTTGCCTTCTTAATACCTCATCCTCTAATGCTCCCTATTATAACGACACCCACTCTTGCACCTCATGGGTCCCATGGAAGAGTACAAGCAACTGCACCAGCCCTGGGATCTTTCTCCTCTGTGGGACCTATGCCTATTCCTGCCTCCCTCCGGACCCTACAGGGTGCATCTTGGTTTTCTTAGCCCCAGGACTAATCTTCATCAATGAACGGGATATGGATCAAATCATTAACCATCATGAGGGGTTACCAACAAAGCCTCCTCACAGAGAACGGTGGGCTATCGTTGCTCCTATCCTAATCAGGACTGGCATAGCGACGGCCCTAGGGGCTGGGATTGGGGGCATTTCAACTTCTGCTCATTTTTATTACAAATTGTCTCAGGAACTTAATGAAGACATGGAACAAGTGGTAGAGTCCCTTGTATCTGTCCAGAGACAGATTAATTCACTGGCCGCAGTGGCCCTACAAAATAGATGGGCCCTTGACCTCATCACTGCGGAAAAGGGGGGAACCTGTCTCTTCTTGGGGGAAGACTGTTGTTACTTTGTTAATGAAACGGGCATAGTCCAGGGAAAGGTAAAAGAGTTAAGAGATAGAATTGAACACCAAAAAAAGGAATTGCAAAACTTTTACAACCCCCAAGGCCTATGGCATCAATTCCTCCCCTGGCTGCTCCCCTTCCTGGGACTAATAATGATCATTGTTATACTTCTTTTAGTTGGACCCTGTCTTGTCAACCTTTTTCAGAAGTTCCTGCAGGAGTGGATTCAGACCATTTCCCGGGAACAAGTGAAGACCATTCTCCTCTCTCAAATATGGGTGACAGACCCAAAATCCCGAAAGATCCCTGATGACCGTCTGCCAATAGGTTACAAGCCTAAGATGGGGGGCACTCCAGCTGCCCCAATAAGCCAATCTACTCGCCCTAGACATAAGAGGCCCAAGAACCTCAACACACGATGGGTCTAGGGTCCAATGGTGCTTGTGCAAGGCCCTTTACTAGTCCTACCCCTGTCTGATACAATATACCTCCATCCAATGCCATCCCGAAGATCATTTATAGGCCAAGCCCCTCGCCGCAAAGCCTGAGTCCGGCCAGCCCTCCAAAAGACCTTCAGCCAGGTCTTAAGCCGCTGGGGCCTATGCTTGACTGGGTAGCCAATGACGGGTAAGATCCCCAGAGGGGGACAACCTAAGACAGGCACCGTCACTGAGTCTCCGGTGAGGCCATGCGGGTGGCCCCCGATGGCTCCCAAGAGAGACCCCACAAACAAATAAATAAAAAAGGGGGATATATAGGGCACACAGCTGAGAAAAGACACATGGCAAAGGCGCACCCATAAAGATGGTGCCTGATGGATGTCAGGAGGGCGCGGCCCCAGATAATCACAATTTTTTGATTGTGGCCCCTGAACACTTCCCCTTGCATGAACAGTGCATGATCACCCTAGACCTCTGTTGTGACGTCAGTATGTGACGACCTGACCTTTAATATGATTGGAGCCGACCGCAGGAAGTCCCTTGCAAAACCCCCACGCTTGCCTGTATATATGGAGAGCTTGTAACAATAAAGCGGAACTGCCTTGACAGAACCCCCGCTGCATCTGAGTGTCCTTCTCTGGGCGAGGAGGGCTGCGGGGCGGACAGCCAGCTCACCCTTCCCCTGGGGTTTCTTCCCCACCACTCCGGTGCGGGGAGGCAAAACGGGCTCTGCATCAGAGGCCGAGGACTCACCGACGTCTTGCTCTCCCCCGCGGGGCCACCAGGGGAGAAACAAGGGGACCCCACACCATAGCCTTGACTAGATGGACCTTTGTTTGCAAAGTAATGTTTCTGCTTTTTTTGGGACAGAAAAATTCTGACTTTCTGTAGGTAATTGATTTTGGCTCTAATTGATAACAGTCCTTAGAGACTTAATTCACCATTGTGTTCCAACTTCAAAATGAATCTTGAAGGAGTTTAAGCAATGGATTCTTGAATCTAATTGGTCTCACGTTGTTCTCTCTCTCTTTTTTTTCCTAGCATATAGTTGATTTACAATGTGTTACTTTCAGGTATACAGCAGAGTGAATCAGTTATATATATGTGTGTATTGTGCATGCTCAATCACTTCAGTCATGTCTGATTCTTTGTGAACCCATGCAGTGTAGCCCGCCAGGCTCCCTCACCCATGGGATTCTCTAGGCAAGAACATTGGAGTGGGTTGTCATGCTCTATGCCATGTGTGTGCGTGTGTGTGTGTGTGCACATGCATGCGTGTCTGTCTGTCTGTCTCTTCCCTGATGACTTCAATTCAGTTCAGTTCAGTTCAGTCGCTCAGTCATGTCCTACTCTCCGCGACCTCATGAATCACAGCACGCCAGGCCTCCCTGTCCATCACCAACTCCTGGAGTTCACTCAAACTCATGGCCATCGAGTCGGTGATGCCATCCAGCCATCTCACTCTCTGTCGTCCCCGTCTCCTCCCACCCCCAACCTTTCCCAGCATCAGACTCTTTTCCAGTGAGTCAACTCGTCGCATGAGGTGGCCAAAGTATCGGACTTTCAGCTTCGACATCAGTCCTTCCAACGAACACCCAGGATTGATCGCCTTTAGAATGGACTGGTTGGATCTCCTTGCAGTCCAAGGGACTCTCAAGAGTCTTCTCCAGCACCACAATTCAAAAGCATCAATTCTTTGGCGATCAGCTTTCTTCACAGTCCAACTCTCACATCCATACATGACCATGGGAAAAACCATAGCCTTGACTAGATGGACCTTTGTTGGCAAAGTAATGTCTCTACTTTTTAATATACTATCAAGGTGGGTCATAACTTTCCTTCCAAGGAGTAAGCGTCTTTTAATTTCATGGCTGCAATCAGCATCTGCAGTGATTTTGGAGCCCAAAAAAATAAAGTCTGACACTGTTTCCACTGTTTTCCATCTATTTCCCATGAAGTGATGTAAAGAATTTGTCTGCCAAATCAGGAGACTCAAGAGTTATGGGTTCCATCTCTGGGTGGAGAAGACCACTGGGAAGAGGAAATGGCAACCCATTCTGTATTCTTGCCTAAAAAATCCCATGTGCCTAGGAGCCTGGCAGGCTACAGTCCAAAGGGTCACAAAGAGTCAGACATGACTGAGCAACTAAGCACATTTTATATAATTAGTGTGTATATATCAATATACATCCCAATCTCCCAATTTATCTCTCATCTCCTTTCCCCTCTGGTAACTGTAGGTTTGTTTTCTACTCTTTCTGTTTTGTAAATCAGTTCATTTGTATCATTTTTTGAGATTCCACATATAAGCATTAGCATATGATATTTGTCTGACTTCACTCTATAAGGGCAATGTGCAGGTCTGTCCATGTTGCTACAAATGGCATTATTTCGTTCCCTTTAAGGCTGAGTAAAATTCCGTCCTATAATGCACTACATCTTCTTTATCCACTTATCTGTCAGTGGTCAACTATGTTGCTTGCATGTCTTGGCTATTGTAAATAATGCTGCAGTGTATGTTGGGGTGCACATATCTTTAGAATTAGGGTTTTCTCCAAATATATGCCCAAGGTGGATTGCTGAGGGTTGTATTGTAGTTTTATATTTAAGGACTTTCATACTGTTTTCCAAAATGGTTGTATGAATTTACACTCCCACTGGCAGTATAGGAAGGTTTCCTTTTCTCCACAGCATCTCCACATTTATTGTTTGTTGATTTTTTGATGATGTCCATTCTGACCAGTGTGAGACGATACCTCATTGTAGTTTTGATTTGCATTTCTCTGTGAATTAGCGATGTTGAGCATCTTTTCATGTGCTTTTTTTTTTTTTTTGCCATCTATATGTCTTTGAAGAAATGTCTATTTAGATCTTCCACCCGTTTAAAATTTTTTTTTATATTGAGCTGCATGAGTTATTTGTATATTTTGGAGATTAATCCTTTGTCATTCGATTTGTTTGCAAATATTTTATCCGATTCTGAGGGTTTTTTCCTTTTGTTTATGGTTTCCTTTGCTGTGCAAAAGATTTTAATTTAATTAGGTCCCATTTGTTTTTGTTTTTACTTTCATTACTCTAGGAGGTGGATTCAAAAAGATATTGCTGTGATTTACATCAGAAAGTGTTCTGCCTGTGCTTTTGTCTACGAGTTTTATAGTATCCAGCCTCTCAGAGACCTCTAGATCTCATATTGTTTCAATGAGACTATAGCTTAATTTTTGGTTCTTTGATCAGTGCTGAAATATATATTGTGAAGAGAAATACTTGGGACCAGAGATAATCCCCAAGTGATTCCCTGACCTGTAGAAGAGATTTTACAATAAGGGCAAATAGGAACCGCTGGAATTTCCTCATTCTTCCAATATGTCAACCCAAAGCAAGTCTACACATTTGCGTGTATCGCAGAGATTTAGTGCTACCAGCAAGTCTTGAAAGATGCAGGTGTCGTGACTGCTACCACAGCCCATATTACCTCACATGTTTACCTGGCAAAAACCAATGTAATCATAGAAAATCACAGGAAGCTATCGTAAACTTAATGAGATGTTGATGCTAACTGAAGCTGTGATTCCAGGTGTATATGTACAATAGTTGACCCCACACCCATCGTATCTGGTATTTGTATAAAGCTTTTAACCTGGAAAATAACTTATTTCCACTTCTAATCATCAAGGCAAATGATATTAAATCAGACGTTTATCCTTCATGGGACTACATGGTAACTTTATTCCTTGTTGTAACATAGTTCAGACATCTTGGTCAGCTTTATGTACTGCAAAATACCATGCTGACCCATTTCAGTGTGGTAATGGGACCTGGAAAGGAGGAAGTTGCAAATATTCTGTTTGTCTTATTAAGATGTGTGCCAGGGACTTCACTAGAGGTCCACTGGTTAAGACTCTGCCTTCAATGAAAGGAGTGTGGGTTCAATCTCTGGTCAGGGAGCTAAGATCCTGCATACCTCATGGCCAAAAAAACCAAAACACAAAATAGAAGCAATATTGTAACAAATTCAATAAATACTTTAAAAGTTGTCCACTTTAAAAAAAAAAAAAAAGACATACATGTGCCAGAATGTAAAAAATATGCCTTAGGGGAAGTTTGGCCAAAATCACTAATGAAGTGCTTGAGCACTGAGATATGTTGGGGAGTATCTTCTAAAGTGAAACAAGTTGCTAGGTGTCTGCAGATTTGGGGCTACAAATAACATATGAGGGCAAACTACTTCAGCTATTTATTTATTTGACAACTTGTACATCTCCTCATTTTAAAGAAGCCCAGATCTATGGGACACATTGCCCAATCAACTGGACCTCTTTTCCTATCAGATGTAATGGTAGTAGAAGTGTCTGGGAGGGAGACCAAGGTGATCTGTGGAGACTCTGCAACCTCAGTAGAGAAATAATGTTTAGACCTCTCAGTTTTGGAATATGGCCAACCCCTCTGTTGTCTATTACTATCTTCTGGGTGAAAAATATCACCTTGTTAGCCCCTGGACCCTAGTAAATCTGAATGACTAACTATGCCTACTAAGGGACTAGGCAACCCAAACTGCTGTCATGAATAGGATTTATATAAGTTATCAAACCGTAAAAAAGGATGTGTATAATTATATTTCATTATAAAAGGGAAGTGCTACATAAATGGAAGGCTATAACTGGCTCAGAAGGCATAAATTTGTAGTTTACGAAAATGATTATCTAGTTCTATTACTTAGCTATATATCTCTGTCAAATAGACTCATGGCCTCTGACCAGTTGATGGAGTGGATAATTAATAGCCCTAGTGTAAAGATATATCTATTTAATCCATAGGCACTTCATTATGGCACCACTCATCAGTGGCCCTGAAAAATGGTAAAGTGAAATTCTCCCATTGAGAAGAGTTTCAGGTGATACTACTGATTATTTTGTGTGCAAGATAAAAGGGGAATAAGAATGGAAAATAGATGACAGGTGTTTAGCAGAGTAGGCATGTGACTGAACCTCTTGTAAGAGCTCACAGTGAGAAGGTATTCATTGCATTTATGAGCTGCACCTATTGAAGAAGGGAGTGGGAAGCTTCTCTAGATTCCTCATTTACTGTTTTTCATAGATTAAATAAATTGCTTAAATGAAGTTTTTCTCATAATTTGAAAGAATTGTATATAAACAAATATTTCTGATTCCTCGTCCATAAACCTTAGTTCTCTTAATTTTGTCCAAAATTCTCTGCAGGACTATCTAATAAATGTATATATGGACTACAATATATAATTATGACTGATTTGTTGAAAGAATATTTAGAAATATAATCAAAAGCCTGGCATCTATTAATACATACTTATTAACATTCAGGGATTCCCTTAATTTAGTACTTTCATTTAGTGACTCAAGCAACTTATTTAAGTAATTGCTTAAATTTTATTAATTTTAATTGCTTAAGTTCATCAAGCGACAGGATTTCAGGAAATTGTAACTGTTACAATGGGGAAAGTATCAAAGCCATTTCAGGCATTTGAAAGACGACCATGAGGAAGGAAATTGCCCACCCCATATCCAGAGTGTCTCTGCTACCCAGAGAAAATCATGACCCTGGCCTCTGAGTAAGATCAAAAACGAGTTGGAGGGAAATCCTCCATATTGGCTACATCTGGCATGATGTGACTGTACACACATGATGCAACATTATCTGTGCTGCTGCTGCTGCTAAGTCGCATCAGTCATCTGAGCGACCCCATAGACAGCAGCCTACCAGGCTCCTCTGTCCCTAGGGTTCTCCAGGCAAGAATACTGGAATGGGTTGTCATTTCCTTCTCCATAGCAGGCATATTTTCATTTCTTTAAACACAGCTAGAAGTCACTAAAGTGAATTTATTGATTAGAGTGTAAGAAAATGCTTTGTAGCATTTTTTCAATTGCAAATTATATTTTGTTTCTCATAAAACACACATCCTCATGAAGAAAAAAATCATTACACTATGAAGATTATAACTTGGATATGATAAGTGAAAAGTTGTGTCTGACTCTTTGTGATCCCATGGATTGTACAGTCCATGGAATTCTCCAGTCCATGGAATCCTCCAGAATACTGGAGTGGGCAGCCTTTCCTTTCTCCAGGGGATCTTCCCAACCCAGGGATTGAGCCCAGGTCTCCCACAATGCAGGTGGATTCTTTACCAGCTGAGCCACAAGGTAAGCCCAAGAATACTGAGAGTGTAGCCTATCCCGTCTCCAGGGGAACCTCCTGACCCAGGAATCAAACTGGGGTCTCCTACATTGCAGGCGGATTCTTTGCCAACTGAGCTATGAGGGAAGCCGATAGGAATAAAGGTTAATTCTCATTCTTTTCTGAGGTTTAATGATAAAATTCATTCTTGTACTTAAAAACACCATTTCATTGTATCTTCTGTTTCTAAACGCAGACATTTTGCTATTTCTCTCATGGTGCCATTGGTTGCATGCTTTTAACCTAGTGATGAATGAAAGAGTCTCAGCAAGAACTGCTTTCAATTCAAATTGACTGACATGACTTATATTTGAGTAAATTAAAGTGGAAATAAATCAAACAGATACTTTATGTACCATAGATGAGGAAAGGCCAAAGTAAATGTTATTTATTATCCATTTTAATCTTGTTTTGCACTTAATTAGGACAGCTTGATTCAGGAACAGTGATCTTACATTAATCTTGTTTTCTGAATATAGATGAAATATGAGCTTAATAAAAATTTTGTAACTTATCATCTTTATTTCAAACAAGATTTCTTACCCCTTACAGTTTTAGCTTTCCCTAGCAGTGGTAATGTCAGTTATTATTTGTCTCAATAAAGAAATTTGAGAGGCAGAAGGATCCTGTTTTTTTTTTTTTTTGCATAAAAGTATATTTGAAAAGTTTTATCTATTTTCTAGCTTAGCCAGAAAGCTTCATATAAAGTATTACATTTGAGAGGTTTAAATGTATTATATATGTATAAATAAGAACATTGTGAAATTATTTTTATTTTGTGGGTAAAGGAGATATACAATATGGAGAATGACATGATTTTACTTGAATTTTAGGAGTAATTTTTCTTAATGATATTGTTAATTATTTACATATTTCCTTATTTTGTTCAGCTACTCAAAGTCTTCTATCTATGGAATTATCTGTTTATGCACAGATGTTGGGTATAATGATTTTACTCCATTTGTGGAAATTCTATTTCTCAGAATAAAAATGATTAGTTAAAAGAAAGGTATGAATGTGCTTTTTTCATTTCCTCAGACCACAAATCATTTATTCAACATGAATATTTCTTGTAAACTTTTTACTAATAACTAGACCATGTCTCTGTTTAAAATTAAAGAACAGAAATTGGAATCAATTTTATGCCATCGCTGTATATTTCCTGTTATCTAATACCTAAAATGACCCTGCATAATCTTTTAAATAAACTTCTGGCTTATCAAAAAGTCCTGAGATTGCTTTTGGAGTTTTTATCACTAGTAAAATCATTTTCTTTCAGACTTCTACCAAAGAAAATTTGTTACTATTTTCCACTTATGAAAAACATTGTAGAATGATGGAGACCAGTAAGCACCCAAGTTTGTAATCAGCATTTAGATTTTACATTTAGTTAGCTTAAATCTTTTGTTTTCATTAATGACAACTACTGGTTTAAAAAAATCTACTAGAAGTTGTATATGTGATATAAACTGAAATATAATGTTTTACTAAAAGCTCCCAAACTTGTTCCTTTAAAACATTGTTCCTTCTCATGAATGGAATATTTTCCTCTGCTTTCCAGCATACATAGGTCTTAGACAACTTCTGTGATAATTTCAACTTTTACTTCAGTCCAGTTCAGTCACTCAGTCATGTCCGACTCTTTGTGACCCCATGAACCGCAGCACGCCAGACCTCCCTGTCCATCACCAACTCCCGGAGTCCACCCAAACCCATGTCCATTGAGTCAGTTATGCCATCCAACCATCTCATCCTCTGTCGACCCCTATCCTCCTGTCCTCAATCTTTCCCAGCATCAGGGTCTTTTCAAATGAGTCAGCTCTTCTCATCAGGTGGCCAAAGTAATGGAGTTGCAGCTTCAGCATCAGTCCTTCCAATGAACACCCAGGACTGATCTCCTTTAGAATGGACTGGTTGGATCTCCTTGCAGTCCAAGGGACTCTCAAAAGTCTTCTCCAACACCACAGTTCAAAAGCATCAATTCTTTAGTGCTCAGTTTTCTTTATAGTCCAACTCTCACATCCATACGTGACTACTAGAAAAACCATCATCTTGACTAGACGGATCTTTGTTGACAAAGTAATGTCTCTGCTTTTTAATATGCTATCTAGGTTGGTCATAACTTTCCTTCCAAGGAGCAAGTGTCTTTTAATTTCATGGCTGCAATCACCATCTGCGGTGATTTTGGAGCCCCCCAAAATAAAGTCAGCCACTGTTTCCACTGTTTCCCCATCTATTTCCCATGAAGTTATGGGACCGGATGCCATGATCTTAGTTTTCTTTTTTTTTTTTTTTGGGAAAGAAGATCTTGACCTCTGTTTTTGATGGCTTTCTAGTCCCATCAGCAGTTTTAGTAATTCAGTCGGGTCTTAGCAACAGCCGAGCTCCATGGGCAAGTGCCTGGACAAAGTGCTTGGATATTCCAGGGCACTCAGCATGTCTGCTCTTGATCTCATCCAGGAGTGTTCTGATCACCATTAAGACACGTGTGAGTGTGTGTGTGAGTGTGTGTGTGTGTGAGTGTGTGTGTGTGTGTGAGTGTGTGAGTGTGTGTGTGTTTCAGTGTGTGTGTGTTTGAGTGTGTGAGTGTGTGTGTGTGTGTTCAGTCGCTCAGTCTGATCTTAGTTTTCTGAATGTTGAGCTTCAAGCCTACTTTTTCACTCTCCTCTTTCACTTTCATCAATAGACTCTTTAGTTCTTCTTCACTTTCTGCCATAACGGTGGTGTCATCTGACAGAATGTGGTCCACTGGAGAAGGGAATGGCATACCACTTCAGTATTCTTGCCTTGAGAACCCCATGAACAGTATGAAAAGGCAAAAAGACAGGACACTGAAAGACGAACTCCCAGGTTGGTAGGTGCCCAATATGCTACTGGAGATCAGTGGAGAAATAACTCCAGAAAGAAGAAGGTATGGAGCCAAAGCAAAAACAACACCCAGTTGTGGACGAGACTGGTGATAGAAGCAAGGTTCAATGCTGTAAACAGCAGTATTGCATAGGAACCTGGAATGTTAGGTCCATGAATCAAGCAAATTGGAAGTGGCCAAATAGGAGATAGAGTGAACATCGACATTCTAGAAATCAGCGAACTAAGATGGACTGGAATGGGTGAATTTAACTCAGATGACCATTATATCTACTACTGTGGGAGTGAATCCCTTAGAAGAAATGGAGTAGCCATCATAATCAACAAAGAGTCTGAAATGTGTTTCTTTTATCTGCGTTGCTAGTAAATTCTAGTCCAGCTGATTCCAGACAGCTTAGGTGCAGCCTGACCTCATTGTATCTTTTTCAAATACTTCTGACCAAACTGGTTTCACGCTGTCACAAATGGTACAAATAGCTTCAGACTGATTTATAACAACCAGTGATACTTATATCAATAAGAATATTTCTTAATTTAAAAGTATGATTGAAACACTAATCTTTTACCCAGAATGAAGACTTCTTAATTTTTCTGAAGTTTATGCTTAAAATGTTTAAGCAACACCATAATCAGCAAGAGGAACAAAACTACCTCAGATATCTCCTCACTTGAAATTAAACTGACCTCTTTTAATACTTTGATAGCATCCTTTTGAACACAATGGGTTCATACACATGACATGTTCACACATAGTACAATATAAGTAGTATAGTCCTGCTCATCATTTTGAAATATGTTTTGCTTCCTCAATAATACTCCACAAATCATTTTTTAAAAATATTTGTGATTATAGATGTGATTCATCCTTTAAAGATTTTATATATGATCTGGTGTGATACACACTATAACTTATTTTGCCAATCTACTATTCATGATACTTAGGTTTTAAATTTTGTTCTACAACTTGAGTTTCCATGTCAGGAAGAGTAACAGCGGATATCTTTAGCATTGGACTAAACGTGTAAATAGCATTGCTCTGTTTCATCGCTCTATTTGTCTATCTGTATGTAAAATTAAAGCCTTAAGATTGGTAAATATGGTATTATTAGTCTTCTGACATTCTCAGAAGTCTTTAAGATTGTTTTGGCCCTTCAAGTCTACTACATTTCCAGTATACCTATGGCGAGCTTGTCAATTTCTACTATTAACACTATGATGTTTATTTTTAGAAACTTTCTCTTTCCAACTATATGTGTATGTTTGTGTGTCATTACACAGGTATATCTGTGTGTGTGTGGGGGGGTAGATGAAAAAAAATGTTCCCTCAAAGATTTCTACATCCTAGTGTGGAAATATGTGTGCATGTATACGAAGGGGATGACAGAAGAGGAGATAGTCGGATGGTATCACCGATGTGATGGACATGAGTTTGAATAGGCTTTGGGAGCTGGTGATGGACAGGGAAGCTTGGCATGCTGCAGTCCATGGGCTCACAAAAAGTTGGACATGGCTGAATGATTGAACTGAACTGATACATTTTCATTAGTATAGATTTCTATTTCGGAGAAGGCAATGGCAAGCCACTCCAGTACTATTGCCTAGAAAATCCCATGGATGAAGGAGCCTGGTGGGCTGCAGTCTGTGGGGTCGCTAAGGGTCAGACACGACTGAGCGACTTCACTTTCCCTTTTCACTTTCACACATTGGAGAAGAAAATGGCAACCCACTCCAATGTTTTTGCCTGGAGAGTCCCGGGGACGGGGGAGACTGGTGGGTTTCTGTCTATGGGGTCACACAGAGTTGGACACGACTGAAGTGACTTAGCAGCAGCAGATTTCTATTTATATATATAAATGTGTATATTTACTGTATTACACAAATATATGCCACACTTTTATATTATATATGAAAACATATATGTACAAATATCTCATTTACCTCCTTCCTGTAAAGGATATACTATACATACTTAATTTGTCCTGATCAATCTGCAATGTAACAAATTTATATGTATAATTCCTTTACCACATTCCATATTTTGTGAGATTGTTGTTCCATATTTTACTTATCTTATAAATATATATGTATATATATATTATTTTCTACTTTAAACAGGCAAATGATTTTTAAAAGTGATAATGTAAATTTCAGTGCTTTTACATGTAATTCTTTTGGTTCTCTTTATTCTTCATGCCGATCTGGGGTGCAAGTAGAAAATATTTTGCTTCAACCTCAAAACTTATTTAAACAATTTTGTATTTCTTGTCTAATGGAGATGAATGCTCTAAAAACAAAATGAGTTTTTTAAAAAAACAACACTTAATATTGTTTTAGATTTTAGGTTAAATCTGTCCATAGACACATAAACTGTACCTACATGTTTTATAAGTTAGTTGATCATTTTAAGTCAGATTTACTTCTGTAGTTTCCTTAAAAAAAAAAAATAATGGTCAATCATTGACCAAAAGCTGTTCTTTGGAAATTAAACTTCTGAGTCTCAAGTCATTGACAATAATGTTTGAAGTGAATATCTGCTAAAGCGTCAGCCAATAACAAGGTAAACAGCACCAAGATCTGAGTGAGTGAACACTTTGCCAGTTTGATTTATTTACTTAATGTTGAGAGAAAGTGAAAATCGCTCAGTCGTGTCTGACTCTTTGGCACCCCATGGACTGTATAGTCCATGGAATTATCCGGGCCAGAGTACTGAAGTGGGTAGCCTTTCCCTTCTCTAAGGGATCTTCCCAACCCAGGGATCAAACTTGGGACTCCCACATTGCAGGCAGATTCTTTACCAGCCGAGCCACAAGGGAAGTTCTTTAAGTAATTAAGTCTTCAGTTACTAAAGAAGCAACAAAAATCACTTATTCTTTATCTCCTTGTTCTCTGGCCCATATGCAATGGGTATTGATTCAGTCATTCTCATGAGAGATTTTGTAAGGAAAGACTACAAAATTTTAAGGTCATTAGAAAATGAAAATATTAAATGATATTAGTGAACTACTGATGAGCCTATGCATGTGTGTGTGTGTGTGAGTGTTGATTTTATGCTAACGCATAACTGGAATCTCTTATGTTTAGAATGGCAGCAGGATAATGTCAAAGTATACATAGAACTTATATGTTAAATTATTGGATTACTTAAATAGAATTTGAGACAAAGGACAATGTGTAACATTTGTGAATGTTTCTGTGCTAAAGCTTTTATTCACACACATACATGCATACACAAACTAAACAATTAACACTCCAGATGTGTTTTATATATTACAGTGTTTCTGCCTAACAGAGACCTCACAAAAGTTCAATTCTGTTTTGTTAGTGTATTACAACTCTCTTGATGCAGTTCAGAATTAGTATATTGTGTTCAGGTCCAGCTCTAATTTACACAAGAGTTTCAAAGACAATTTAATAACATCATCATAGCCTCAGCAATATTGTTGAGATTTAATTAGATTGGAAAATAATTTAATATTTATTTTAGTGTTCTTACAGTGAATTTGTTTTTAATAGAAAGAATTGATTTTGTCATCATTAGTGTTCACTCTTCGGGATTCATTTTCTTCAGAATTCATTTCCTGGATGACTTCAGTCCTGTAACACTATTACATAAATTTATTTGCCAAAAGTTTGCTTTTATTTTACTAAGTGGACTATGCCTACAAATTCTTTGCAAATTGATACCTCTGGTGGTGGGGAGAGAATGGAGGGAAATTCCTTTCCTTTAGGGAACTAATTATCATTTTTAACCTACCATTTAAAGATTATTAAAGATTTTTTTCTTCATAAAAAATGTGACATT
This sequence comes from Moschus berezovskii, assembly GCF_049115385.1. Classification (NCBI taxonomy): domain Eukaryota; kingdom Metazoa; phylum Chordata; class Mammalia; order Artiodactyla; family Moschidae; genus Moschus; species Moschus berezovskii. Next base: position 17,948,893 of record NC_142480.1, on the reverse strand, counting down.
AACTAATATGCATTGAGGAAGATTTCCTATGGCTTTATTCTTCATTTTCAAATGGTCTAATTTCTCAGACTTACTACAGATCCACCTTTAATATAAATTCTTAAAGAACGAGCCTGCTCCATTTTACTGTTACTACTACATGCTCTTAATATGCCCTAAGGATATATTATCATGCCTGATGTAGAGTGTGAGAGTGTGTTAACAGGATAAAAAGTGATAACAGTTGAGGTAGGAACTGACAGAAAGTTTACGAAGAATAATGGCATAAATATAATTCTCATGCCTCCCTGAAATGAAATTTACTTCAAAATACTAGATAGTAAATCCAGGCAAGAAAGCAGTTGTTCAAAGCAGTCTTATACATTGAATTAATTCACTAGCCCTGTAAGAATAAGTTTATTTATATTGCTGTAAGTCTATCACATATAATAAATTTCTGGAATAAGTATTAGAGTATATGTGAAATAGCCATTTTGTTGAATACACATTTTATCGTGACTTTTATATAAAGTAACATAGTCAATATCTTTCAGCAAATAATATTTCTTTGATAAGTGAGATGACCAGTTAAAACAGAATTTCTTGGTTTAAAGGCATTTGAAGAATGCTGGGTAAAATAAATTTTCAAAAATCCCCTTACTAAAAATTTTTTAGACCTTAAATTATAAAATTATTCAAAATGTGTAAATAAGATACAATATTTTCCCTACATATTTCACAGCAACATTATTAAAAATAAAACATTTAATGAGGTTTGGATTAACTTTTCATTTATGGAGAACAATTTGTTAACTATATTTTCCTGGATGTTGATAATAATATGCTGGAAAATAAACTACATGCCATATGTTTACTTTATGAGCAGTTCCCTATATTTTAAACATTCAATTGTTCAAGCTGTTTTTGTGTTAACCAGCTGAATAAGAACTCTCCATTGAAAAGCAGAGTATTCAAATTAATATGCTGGCTTTAGCTATAATTTATCCAGTTTTTCTCTTTAGTATGTTATTAATGTGAAGTTAAAATTAGGACCAGTGATTAGTACAGAAAATTTATCAAGAGATTTCAGGGAATGTATTTTTAAGTACCTACTCTGTGTAAAATTGTCTATTGGAAATGTACATAGACAATAATAATACAAAGAGTCCTGATTTTAAAATATTGCATTCTTCTAGAGAAGCAGACCTGTACAGAAAAAAATAAGTGAAGATAAACAAGCAAATAAAGATAAGTAGATAAAACATGAAGAATTATCTTGGTAAAGAGTAAGTCAGTCTCAAGTTTCAGGGGAGCCTGGTGGGCTGCCGTCTATGGGGTCGCACTGAGTCCGACACGACTGAAGCGACTTAGCAGCAGCAGCAGCAGTCCTTAAATAGGAGTATAACTAAAAACAACAACAAAACATTGAGTTTTGTGACAGAAGGAAAAAGTGCCAAGGATAAAACTTAAAAAAAAAAAAAAAAGCAACATTTTGTTGGTGAAAGTGAGCAACAGATAATGCCCAAGATAAAAAGATCTTCTAGAAAATGGACTTTTCAAAAACAATTTCTAGGGATATTTTCAGGAATATGAAATATATGGAAAGAAATCATTGCATTTTTCATTTCAAGTAATGGTGATACAGTAAAGGAAAATCTCATAAGTAGAGTGATAGGATCAGAGGTCATTTTAAGTTGCTGAGTAGTTGTTACAGAGTCTTCTTAATAGAATTTTTCTGTTAACATGTGCAGAAGAATAGAAACAGTGAGTCAATATTATTTTGAGTGAGCTGAGAATTTCCCTAAGCAGAAGTTTGGCGAGGAGGATGAAGATGTGGGGGGGGCGGGAATCATTGATGACTTAAACTCTTGGAGGGTTTGTGGGGGAATAGAGTTAATGTCCAGGTGAAAAATATTAACCCTGGAAAGAAAGAGTACTGGTTTTCTTCTGAAAACAGAGACAATGTGACAGTTGGTTAAATATGAAGAAAATGAGGTGTAGTGTATAGAGAATTTTAGGAAATTTGCAATAAATGACAATTATTTTATAAAACCAAGTAACTGGTTCTGTTTGGAAAAAAGGGAAGAGACAAATTTGATTTGACAAGAATAGAATACCGGTAAAACATATAAAAGAAATTAAGATAGATTTAAAATTCAGTAAATCAGCTTTATGTATTGGATTTTGTACCTCAAAAACTGTGGAACTTCTAAACTCCAGTACTTTAGAATGTGATTTACTTGGGAATAGGGCTATTGCCGATATAATTAATTAAGAAGAGGTCATAGTGGAGTGGAGTGGTCCCCTAATCCAATGTAACTGGTGTCCATATAAGAAGATGGTCATCTGAAGACAGAGATGCAGGGATAACGTCATGTGTAGATGAAGGATCGATATGATACACCTATAAGCCAAAGAATGCTTGGAGCTACCGTATGCTAGAATAGAGGCACAGAGTATATTACCCCACCAGGCCCTTAGAAAAAATGAACCTGTCACCTGACACCCTGATTCTGGACATCTATCCTCTAGAACTGAGACAATAAATTTCTACTGTTTTAAACCACCCACTTTTGAGGAAGTAGTAACATCTTTTACGTTATTTGTTTTGTGTTTGTTAGAAGTAAGTTTTATGATTATTGATTATTCTTTCAAATTTGTGTCATCATTGTTGTTAAATATGTCAATATTTTACATTGGTATAACATAGAGCAAAGTTCTTAGTACTACAAACATTTTCATATCATTATAAATTACTTTGTCGATTTTAGTTTTTTTGTAACCTGTTGTTAATGTCTGCAACAATATTTCTGCAGTTAGAAAATAGAATAAGTTCGTATAATTTTCTGAAATGGCATTGGGAGAGAAAATATTAAAATATTATTAGATTATATTTAATGTGTTATTTTCTCAGCCTAGTGTATAATTAGGGATAGAACAAAACATTGAGGTTGAAAAATATTTCAAGTACTGGAAAATATGAATCCATAGATGAGAGGAAATTGAAATGTAGTTATAAGAATTATAAATCTTATAACTATACAAAATTATTACATTAAGATTTAGGCAAGTTGCTAGGAACCTAATTTTCATCATGTGAACATGTTTTTATTTTTTTTTTTATTTTTTTATTTTTAAAAAGAATTTTATTAAAAAAGCACAAATGCAAAGAAATGAACAGAGGAAAATTTATGCGTCGAACCTGGACTGGTCACTTATGATAACATGTTTTTAAAGAATATTAACTTAAAATAATAAGGACATTACCTTCCCAAAGTCCCCAACTATCCCTTCCCCCAGGCAACTGTAAGTTTATTTTCTGTTAGTCTCATTCTGTTTTGTAAGTAAGTTCATTTGCATTGGTTACGTACACACTGCTATATTTTAAAAGGGAAAACCAACAAAGACCTTTTGTATAGCACATGAACTTTGCTCAATATTATGTGCCAGCCTGGATGGGAGTGGGGGTTGGCGGAGAATGGATACATGTATTTGTATGGTTGAGTCCCTTTCCTGTTCAGCTGAAACTACCACAACATTGTTAATTGGCTGTACCCGAATACTGATGCTAAAGCTGAAACTCCAATACTTTGGCCACCTCATGCGACGAGTTGACTCACTGGAAAAGACTCTGATGCTGGGAGGGATTGGGGACGGGAGGAGACGGGGACGACAGAGAATGAGATGGCTGGATGGCATCACCGACTCGATGGACATGAGTCTGAGTGAACTCCGGGAGTTGGTGATGGACAGGGAGGCCTGGCGTGCTGTGATTCATGGGGTTGCAAAGAGTCGGACACGACTGAGCAACTGAACTGAACTGATACCCGAATACAAATGTTTTTGTGTTAAAAAAGTAAAAATTTTAAAAAATGATAGGACATTTGAGAAAACATTGCATAGATGCTAAAAATGAGATTGCCAATAAAGATGGAGATGAAGTAAAGTGGAAAAGGAGATTCATAAGGAGCCGGGCATGCCTAGATATTAAAAGGAAATTTCCTGGTAGTAGCAAAAGAAAGTAGTATAGAGGTTGTATTTACTATAAGCAAAGCATTTGTTTGAAAACATATTGACTTCCAAAGATAATGTTATTGTTCCCTGCCTGTAAATACTTAGAGATCATGGAAATCTAATGTACCTTGTATTGACAATACTCAAAATTTAAACTGTTAATGTATCTCAAAGAGGGAAAATAGCTGTTAGAATTTTCAGAATCATCAACAGGGAACAAATATTGTAGATTATTAAAATAGTTGTTCTCCCCAGTCCAGTTTTTGACGTTTAATTTTATAACACTTATTGATAGTAGAGATGAGGTACTGACTCTAGAATGTAGGCTATGCTCAGTCACTTCAGTCGTGTCAGACTCTGCGACCTATGGACTATAGCCCACCAGGCTCCTCTGTCCTTGGGATTCTCCAGGCAAAAAGCACTGGAGTGGGTTGAAATTTCCTTCTCCCAACCCAGGAATCGACCCCATATCTCTGGAGTCTCCTGGATTATAGGCAGTTTCTTTACCCACTGAACCACCTGGGAAGCCCTTTAGCACACTAAGACCCCCTAAACCTTGTTTCCATTAGCTCATGGTATCAGAATGTGGAGAAGCAAACCTCCAGATCTGTCTCCTGACTACATTCATGAGGCATGAAACTGGCCTGTTACCAACTACACACAGGCCTTCTGAATGCATGGATTCTCCAGCCCTGCAGAGTCCCTTAAACTGCTGTCGTAAGAGTCATTTGCAGTAAACAAGGGCACGAGTATAAAGACAAATGCTAATTGAATAGTGTTGGAGCAGCATGTTGCACACTCCCATCAAGCAGAGGATATGAAGTAAGTGAGGAACAGATCCAGGAGAAAGCATGTCCTGGAGCAGGGCTGGCAGGCAAGGCGAGTGGGCTGTGCAGTGGTGGCCTGTGCACTAGCAGGAAGCCAAGAGATGCACTCCCTACCGTGTTTCTACCAAGAAATGGAAGAACGGGGTCTGAAAGGAAAACGTTCTATCCCTCAATAAAAACAGAGCATGGTTCATGGACTCTGAATGCACATTTATGGCATACTTTTATTTCAACTCTCTGTTTATATAAAGCAAAAACCTCAAGTCTTTGTGACCGAGTTTCACATTAACTGGCACATTATTTTGCTTAAAACCTAAGCATTGTCAGTTTGAGAAGAAATCCACTGTGATATATAGATTCCCTATTTAAATTCTAGGGTTTCTTCTTTTGATCCTTGGTAAAATTTTTTATCCAGAAGCAGCATAGATACACACATATATATTTAGAATCATGAACCATTAGAGAATGAAATAGGAAATCACAAAGATTTAAGTTTTGGCAGCCCTTGCTTTTATTTTTTTAGTTCTTTAAAGACTGGAGCAGAATAGAAGGATCACTGGCTCCTAGAGATAGCAAGTGATGAAACTAAAAACAAACAAACAAACAAAGGCACATCCCCAAACAAGGTCAGGTAACCTCAATTCCCTGCCCTGCCCCATGGTAAAAAAGATGAATACTTTTAGTAGCAGTTCAGAATTCATCTTCATAGAATGAAGGAAAAGAGTATTATTCTTTTCATCCTTTCTGAAAGTGATTAGAAGCTTCAGAAAACTGAATTACCAATGAAAATTCCTAGCTAGTTTTTCTTTGTCCTAAAGTTGCATAAAAAATAACAACATTCATGATAAGATATGCTCAACTCTTTAATTTACTTGCTGAGTTATTACCAAGAGTTGAGGGTATAAATGAGATTGGGCCAAAGCAAAAGTCAAGATCTGAGATATAATTTGCAGCATTTCCAATAGTAGTTATGGATTTTTTTTTTAACGTCTCCAATCGTGGTAGAATGATGGTTGCTGGGAAACATTTGTCTCATTTAAAACACACTAACAAGTAAATCTGGGAAACTAATAACTTAATTCAGTATTGATTTACTTGATTTAAGTAATAGGTAGAATGTAGCTGCATTCTTAGCTATTTTCTTTTAGGGACACTTCTTGAAGTCTGATTTTTAGTATATTTTAGACCATTTCAATCCTCATGTTATATTGATTCTTCAGGAAATTGTCTTAAAATCACGTAGCCAGATCAGCTAAAGCTCATGATCATTTGTGATCAAGCAAATGATTTTAAAATGTTATATAGGTATATATACATGATATAAGAGGGCTTCTTTGTTAACTCAGACAGTAAAGAATCTGACTGCAATGCAGAAGACCCAAGTTTGAACTCTGGGTCAGGAAGAGCCCCTGAAGAAGGGAATGGCAACCCACTCCAGTATTCTTTCCTTCAGAAGTCAATGGACAGACCATGGGGTTGCAAAGAGTTGGACACAACTGAGTGACTAACACTTTCATACATGATATAAGAAGTCCAGTCAAAGCCATTTTTGTTATTCCCAAGATATTCCCATAGGAAGCTTTCTGGTTCATTCAAAATCTATGTACATTATTAGTTTTCCCCTTCTCTACTTGTTCACGTTAAAAAAAATGTAAGGAAAAGAACTATTAAAAATTGACTTATTTTTTCCCCATAGCATTTAGAATGTGCAATAACAGTTCAGTGTATAAAAAATAATATTCCTGGAAGCTCTTAGCACGTTCTCCTCCTCAGGTAATCTGCTTCTGCAAATCACTCATGCATTCTTATCACCCAATGAATAATTAAAATGACTATCTAGGATTTATTAATAAATATAGAGGAATAAGAAGAGAAAAACATTTATGCAGAAAGATAAAGGGGGAATACATAAGAACTGTGAAATGGAAAACTTTAAAAAATTATTAGGATTGGTTTATTTCCATTAGAGAATGATACATTTCATTAAAAGGATAATTTTTTTTAGAGAAGTGGAGAGAAAACTTAGGAAGACTTTGGGATATGAAAATTAAGTTAGAGTGAAACTGTAAGATAACTGTAAGCAATTTAATTTATACTTTAGATTTGACTCATATGTAGTACAGTGACCTCTTTCAGCTATTTGCTGTTTCATACATTCATAAATATAAGGGGTAGAATCTTTTAAGGCTACATCAGAACATTGTTTATAACAACTATTTGTTTTCAGTATTTCATTTCTATGACCTGTGGAAGAAAAAATTGCTTTAAAACATATAAACAAAAACATGGCCTTCACGTGTTTTATAATCAGACCCTAATCTACCTCTTTTTGTCTTGTTCTCAATTTTCCATTACCCTGAATGTAAACTACTCCCATTTAATTTCTTCAAAAGTGCACATCTGCTGTGACTGTTGAGAAAAGTCCCAAACATTTAGTCCGAGCTCTAATGTCACCTTCTCCAAAATCTCATAGCCTTTGGTCATTTCCTTATGATAGTATTCATAACTTTGAATTATAATTCTTATTTATATATTTGTTTTCTCCATGAAGAGGGCAATATCATTACTTTTGAATCATTAGTTTTCGTGTAGTGCCTAACAATATACAATCAGTAAATACTTTTTGGGTGAATAAATTAAATAACACCACAATCTTCTGCATGTATCTCTTCAGTTTTTCTATGCTACTTTTGAGCTTCAGCTCCCAAATCAGAGATAAACTGAGTCACCGAAAGTTATAAAGATCTCTGTTTCACTACTCTAATCTTTCTTTTCAGTAAGTTCAAGCACAAAAGCCAACTATATTGGTGTCTGGATACTCATCCCTATTTTAAAAATGTTACCTTGATGAAATAGTACTTGTTAATCATATAATCTTTTCACCTTCCTTTTAGTTCTACAAGGTAAATGGCAATTGTATATATCATTTCTGTGTTTCCCTGTTCTTCCACAAGAAGTACTTGCTCATCCTTTCAGGGTTTAGGTGATTACACTGCAAGATTAATTATGTGCAAGGATTCCTACTTCCAGTTGCACAAGTGCTTTTATCTCTTTGTAGAGTACTTGACTTTCCTTTATGAGGCTATGACTATCAGATAGGTCATTCATTTGGATTCACTACTGTTGGGAAATCACTTTGTCTTTATACAGAGAAGAAAGTTACTTAATAGGTATGAACAGAACAGTCTATGTGAGAAAAATGTTCACTTAAAAGCTTAAGAATATAAATGCTATTTGTCTCTTAATTCTATGAGTAATATTTTAGCTATTTCTTATTTTCATTTGTCCCAATCTTACTTTTATACTGTTACCAAAACTAAACAGATGAATAAAGTTTAAAAAAATGTTTAAAAGAGATTTTCTTAAGATTGAAAAGAGCCTTCAAAGAGGATGGATCCTAAATATATCTCAGACTTTCTTCAGTATGACGATAACATAATTTTTTTAGACCATATATAATTTCTTAGTGTAAAGTCACTGGTGAACTCTCGTATTCGAAAGATCTCTTGTATCTATGGCTTATTGAAATTCCAGTATCATATCTTCCTTTTCCAACTTTGGCTTTTAAGTCATATGATGGCTAATTGTATGTGTCAACTTGTATGGGCTTTGGGATACATAGACCTCTGGTCAAAATTATTTTTAGAGTTTCTATGAGGGTTTTTTTTTTTTTTTATAAGATTAACATTTAAATTGCTAGCTTGGGCAATACTGATTGATGTCCTTTATGTGAGTGGACCTTGCATAAAGGCGTGAATAGAGAAAAAGTCTTCCCTCCTTTGAGTATAAGAGAATTCATTTGCCTTGATTGTCTTCAAATTTGAACCATAATAAGTAAGTCTCTTTTCCTCCCTCTCTTTCCCACTCTCCTTACCCCACTGATACACAAAATACACATACAGAGAGTGAGATATAGCTCTCTCTATGTATCTCCTAGTGTTTCTGTTTCTCTGGAAAATCCTGACTACTATAGGCAGTTGCAATTTACTTATTAGGTATTTGAATATGTTGTATGCTTTGAATCATGTTGTTTCATGTTGTACATGCGCTTTTTATGGAACTCAACTTTGGCTGCTCACCATTTCAGTTCAAGCCAATAATTTGAGAAACAAGTGTCAGTAGAAAGGATAGGTGTGTTAATCAGAAAAGCTGGCAATATGGGCAGAGGGAAGACCAATTCCAATGATTCTGCTTAGCCATGACAGTTTTTAAAGGGAAAATTGGAGGGGAAGAATCACAGTTGAGAAATGGAATATTACCTGCTTTATCAGTAAACAAAGGATGTCACCCTTCCCAGTGAGTGCAGCCAATAGCCATGGTGAGCTGGTGAGCCCTGAGAAAACTCTGGAAGAAAAGGAATACCAGCCATCTAGGAGTCATAAGACTGTAGCTACTACTAACAGTAAAACCTGAGGAAACTCAGGATGAGAGATACTGCTGCCAGATAGCCGAGGTGCATATCAAAGGAACGATTTCTGTGAGCCCAGACTCTTGCATCTTCCCATACATGGAAAAGTGCTAAATTCCTTAACTTGAGATATTTAGGTTTTTCTTTTTTTCTATTAAAAGTCATCTTTTTTATTACTATCTGCCTGTTGTTGCAAAACTCTTGTATATTCTGGCTCCCCCTCCCCTCCACCCCCCAAACCTCCTTGATGCAGTTCTCTCAGAGCTATTTGAGATGCTGCCTCCTGGGCTTGAAGTTCTAAAAATCTTTCCCTTTGAATAAAACATGACTCTCAACTTTTAGGTTGTGAATAATTTCTTAGTCAACATGGTGAATCATAGAGGCAGGAGGTTGAGTTGTGCATCATTCTAGTTGCATCCAGACAGGCTGACTCCCTCTGCAGATATTATCTTGCCAGCATGAACCTCCTGCAGGTTTCCTTAGGGGGTTGTTGAGGGTACAAAGCTAATCATTCTTTAACTACTAATTCTTCATTCTTTCTTCTTGTTATCTAGGAAAAGAATCAACAAGTTAAACAAGGCATGGTGCGCATTCAGAATAGCATAAGTTAGGAGTTAGGTTAAATTGCCTAGTGATCTCATTCCTATAATTAGGTTTTAAAGTTCAGAGGGGGACAGAAATAAGTAAGTAGGAAAGAGACAAAAGAGCTGCTTTTCCTCTGAAGGAAGAAGAGAGGAAATTAAGACCAAAATTTAAAGCTGCTCCTTTATAGGAAAAATCTGCTTTAAAAACATGGAGATAATATTGTGGTCTTCACAACTTCCATGATAGTTCAGTTGGTAAACGATCCGCCTGCAATACAGGACACCCCGGTTTGATTCCTGGGTTCGGAAGATCCCCTGGCAAAGGGATAGACTACCCACTCCAGTATTCTTGGGCTTCCCTTTAGCTTGGTTGGTAAAGAATCCGCCTGCAATGCGGGAAACCTGGGTTCGATCCCAGGGTTGGGAAGATCCCCTGGAGAAGGGAACGGCTACCCATGCCAGTATTCTGGCCTGGAGAATTCCATGGACTGTATAGTCCTTGGGGTCACAAAGAGTTGGACATGACTGAGCCACTTTGACTTTCACAACTAATGTGAAACACAAGTAGACAAAGCAATGGCCTGGTTGTAACTGGTTGTATCCCTAGTATTAGAGAATCTGTGCTAGAGTTGAGTTTGCAGGGAAGCAAAATGTGCCACTTCAAAAAGTCTCTTTGGCATGCATATTATTTCAAGCTGAAAATAATCACGACCCTAAAGACTCAGCACGAATCTTTGATCTTCTCCCTAACTGCCTAAAAGGATGTATTGATAAGCTGCTTAGTATTGCTGCATAAGTAACAAATTACCACACATTTTGTGGCTTAAAATAACACACAGATTTATCATCTGATAGTTTCTGATCAGGAGTCTTGCATTAGTATTGCTGCATCCTCTGCTCAGTGTCTCACAAGGTTTCAATCAAGGTATTGCCAAGCTGAGTTTTAATCTGGAGGCTAGCATTGGGAAGAATACCCTTTTAAGCATCGAGATTACTGCGAGAAGTCATAGTTTTGTGTTTGAATGACTGAGGGCTCCAGCTTTTTGCTCTCTGCCTGCTAGAAGTCAGTAATGCTGAAGAAGCTGAAGTTAAAATAGTTCTATGAAGACCTACAAGAACTTCTAGAACTAACAGCCAAAAAAGATGTCCTTTTCATTATAGGGGACTGGAATGAAAGTGTTGGAAGTTAAGAAACACCTGGAGTAACAGGCAAACTTGGCCTTGGAGCAAGGAATGAAGCAGGGCAAAGGCTAATATAGTTTTGCCAAGAGAACGCATTGGTCATAGCTAACACCATCTGCCAACAACACAAGAGAAGACTCTACACATGGACACCACCAGATGGTCAACACTGAAATCTGATTGATTAAATTCTTTGCAGCCAAAGGTGGAGAAGCTCTATAGAGTTAGCAAAAATAAGACCAGGAGCTGACTCTAGCTCAGATCATGAACTCCTTATTGCCAAATTCAAACTTAAATTGAAGAAAGTAGGGAAAGCCACTACTGCATTCAGGTATGACCTAAACCAAATACCATATGATTACATAGTGGAAGTGAGAAATAGATTTAAGGGACTAGATCAGATAGAGTGCCTGATGAACTATGAACGGAGGTTCGTGACATTGTACAGGAGACAGGGATCAAGACCATCCCCAAGAAAAAGAAATGCAAAAAGGCAAAATAGCTGCCTGAGGAGGCCTTACAAATAGCTATGAAAAGAAGAGGAGTGAAAAGCAAAGGAGAAAAGGAAAGATGTACCCATTTCAATGCAGAATTCCAAACAGTCCAATGCAGATAAGAAAACCTTCCTCAATGATCAATGCAAAGAAATAGAGGTTAAGAAAGACTAGAGATCTCGTCAAGAAAATTAGAGATACCGAGGGAATATTTCATGCAAAGATGGGCTCTATAAAGGACAGAAATGGTTTGAACCTAATAGAAGCAGAAGATATTAAGAAGAGGTGGCAAGAATACACAGAAGAACTATACAAAAAAGATGTTCACAACCCAGATATTCACGATGGTGTGATCACTCACCTAGAGCCAGATATCCTGGAATGTGAAGTCAAGTGGGCCTTAGGAAGCATCACTATGAATAAAGCTAGTGGAGGTGATGGAATTCCACTTGAGCTATTTCAAATCCTGAAAGATGATGCTGTGAAAGTTCTGCACTCAATGTGCCACCAATTTTGGAAAACTCAGCAGTGGCCACAGGACCAGAAAAGTTCGGTTTTCATTCAATCCCAAAGAAAAACAGTGCAAAAGAATGCCCAAACTACCACACAATTGCACTCAACTCACATGCTAGTAAAATAATGCTCAAAATTCTCCAAGCCAGGCTTCAACAATACATGAACCATGAACTTCTAGATGTTCAAGCTGGATTTAGAAAAGGCAGAGGAACCAGAGATCAAATTGCCAACTTCTGCTGGATCATTGAAAAGGCAAGAGAGTTCCAGAAAAACATCTATTTCTGCTTTATTGACTATGCCAAATCCTTTGCCTGTGTGGATCACAATAAACTGGAAAATTCTGAAAGAGATGGGAATACCAGACCACTTGACCTGCCTCTTGAGAAACCTGTATGCAAGTCAGGAAGCAACAGTTAGAACTGGACATGGAACAACAGACTGGTTCCAAATAGGAAAAGGAGTACATCAAGCTGTATATTGTTACCATGCTTATTTAACTTGTATGCAGAGTACATCATGAGAAATTCTGGACTGGGTGAAGCACAAGCTGGAATCAAGATTGCCAGGAGAAATATCAAAAATCACAGATATAGAGATGACACCACCTTTATGGCAGAAAGTGAAGAGGGACTAAAAAGCCTCTTGATGAAAGTGAAAAGGGAGAGTGAAAAAGTTAGCTTAACACTCAACATTCAGAAAACTAAGACCATGGCATCTGGTTCCATCACTTCATGGCAAATAGATGGGGAAACAGTTGAAACGGTGACAGACTATATTCTTTGGGCTCCAAAATCTCTGCAGAATATGATTACAGACATGAAATTAAGATATGCTTACTCCTTGGAAGAAAGTTATGAGCAACCTAGACAGCATATTATAAAGCAGAGACATTACTTTGCCAATAAACGTCCATCCAGTCAAGGCTATGGTTTTTCCAGTAGTCATGTATGGATGTGAGAGTTGTAGTACAAAGAAAGCTAGTGCCAAATAGTTGATGCTTTTGAACTGTGGTGTTGGAGAAGCCTCTTGACAGTCCCTTGGACTGCAAGGAGATCCAACCAGTCCATCCTAAAGGAGATCAGTCCTTAATATTCATTGGAAGGACTGATGTTGAAGCTGAAACTCCAATACTTTGGCCACCTCATGCAAAGAGTTGACTCATTGGAAAAGACCCTGATGCTGGGAGGGATTGGGGGCAGGAGGAGAAGGGGAAGACAGAGGATGAGATGGTTGGAATGCATCACCGACTCAATGAAGATGAGTTTGAGTAAACTCCGGAAGTTGGTAATGGACAGGCAGGCCGGGCGTGCTCCAGTCCATTGGGTTGCAAAAGGTCAGACACGACTGAACAACTGAACTGAACTGAACTTCTACAGGTCACCTTTATGTCCTAGAGGCTACTTATAGGTCCTTGTGGCCCCGCTCAGTTTTTCTTTGCCACAAAGAACTTCCTCAACATAGTTGCTTATTTCCTCAAACCCGCAAGTATAATCTTTCACTGTAGTCTCTAAACTGAAGTCATATATATCATGTAATCAAGGAAGTGACATCCCTATATCCCCATATAGTGCCACATTTTGTTGGCTAGAATCAATAGATAAGGGGCCTGTTTCAGGAAGGAATTATGACTGTGGATAGCAGCAGTATGAACTAAGTGCTGCAGACAGGAACCTAACAAAGCCCATTTGTTAAAATTCCTTTCTGCGTCCCATTGTCTCTGTGGTCTCGGTGGTTGATTTAGTTTGTAAGTTGTGTCTGACTCTTGTGACTCCATGGACTGTAGTCTGCTGGGCTCCTCTGTCCATGGAATTTCCCAGGCAAGAATACTGGAGTAGGTTTCTTTTTCCATTTCTAGGGGATCTTCCAGATGCAGAGATTGCACCTGGCTCTCCTGCATTACAGGAGGATGGATTCTTTACTGCTGAGCCACCAGGGAAGCCCGATTGTCTCTGCTTGGCTCAGTAAACACTTGTTTACCAAACAATTGCTTTTCTATTTCCATGTCAATTGCCTTCCTCTCCTTTGATGCCCCAAACCATTATGACAACATTCTCGTTTATCTTCAGCTGAATGATCTTTAGGATGAGGGTTTCACTTTGGCAAGCTACTCAAATTTCATATTATTAAACTTTTGTTTTTTTCCATGCTGCTGTTCATAATGGCAATTTAATTCTTAGACTAACCAGAAGAACCCAGGAGAGCAGACGAAAATTTCTTCCTCTCTGACAAGTTTATTCCTTAAGGATATTTAGTCAAAATAATTTACATTAAAATTTTTGTATCTTTTAGGTTTACGTCAATAATGTCCACATTATATAGTATCCTGAGTGCTAGAAACATTTTATAGCAGAGTACATATGTTGGAAAAAAGAAGTGAAATAACTGAAATAATATTTAATGTACAAGGAGATCCAACCAGTCCATTCTAAAGGAGATCAATCTTGGGTGTTCATTGGACGGACTGATGCTAAAGCTGAAACTGCAATACTTTGGCCACCTCATGCGACGAGTTGACACACTGGAAAAGACTCTGATGCTAGGAAAGGTTGGGGGCGGGAGGAGACAGGGACGACCGAGAATGAGATGGCTGGATGGCATCACCGACTCTGTGGACATGAGTTTGAGTGAACTCCGGGAGTTGGTGGTGGACAGGGAGGCCTGGCGTGCTGTGATTCATGGGGTCACGGAGAATCGGACACGACTGAGCGACTGAACTGAACTGAACTGAACCATGGTAATAAATAAATCATGTTCATAAAAAAGCATATCCTCTACTACTAAAATAATTAGGGCAGATATTTACTAGTTAAATATTCTGTAACTTTATTTCTTTTCAACATGTGAAAATATACATATTACAATATTATAGAAATCTATTTTTATAGCATGATTCCACATGTGGGCAATTTCTTAAATTTGCATTGAAACCACTAGGTGGCGTGTCATGAGGGGCTCCAAGGAACTCTGGTGCTTTTTGTTTCAGCACAGAAAGAATTCAGTGAGAGGCAAAGTGATAGATAAGAAGTACTTTATTAGAAGTGGATGCTTGTAAGGCTTACAAGTGGGTGGGTGATAGGGTGCCACACCCCAGGAACTTAGTGGGCTACAAAGGAAGAGGGATATGGAGAGAAGACCACCTTCTTTCTCATTCTTGAGGTCACACTTCCATTATCAGTGTCAGGTGAGGGAGTTTTCTTGTCCCTACATAGTCAAGTCAAGACTGTCATGGCACTGTGGAAAAATTATTTCACTTCTCAATACAGTAAGGCTCTTTGAGTTTGAAATATCACTTTCCATAAAATGTTTTGTATGTATTCAGAGAGCATCTCCTCAGTTTAGTTCAGTTCATTTATTTGCTCAGTCGTGTCTGACTTTTTGTGACCCTGTAAACTGCAGCACGCCAGACTTCCCTGTCCAACACCAACTCCCAGAGTTTACCCAAACTCATGTCCAGTCCATTGAGTCGGTGATGCATTCCAACTATCTCACCCTCTGTCGTCCCCTTCTCCTCCTGCCCCAATCCCTCCCAGCATGAAGGTTTTTCCAAGCAGTCAGTTCTTTGCATTAGGTGGTCAAAGTATTGGAGTTTCAGCTTCTGCATCAGTCCTTCCAATGAATATTCAGGACTGATTTCCTTTAGGATGGACTGGTTGGATCTCCTTGCAGTCCAAGGGACTGTCAAGAGTCTTCTGCAACACCACAATCCAAAAGCATCAATTCTTAGGTGCTTAGCTTTCTTTATAGTCCAACTCTTACATCCATACATGACCACTGAAAAAACCAAAGCCTTGACTAGATAGACCTTTGTTGACAAAGTAATATCTCTGCTTTCTAATATGCTGTCTAGGTTGGTAATAATTTTCCTTCCAAGGAGTAAGGATCTTTTCATTTCTTGGCTGCAATCACCATCTGCAGTGATTTTGGAGCCCCCAAAAATAAAGTCAGCCACTGTTTCCCCATCTATTTGCCATGAAGTGATGGGACCAGATGCCTTGATCTTAGTTTTCTGAATGTTGAGCTTTAAGCCAACTTTTTCACTCTCCTCTTTCACTTTCATCAAGTATCTCCTAGGGATCTCCTAGGGATCAACAACTTACTCATTGGGCAGGATGTGGGTCTCATGTCACCATTGTTTTATTATTTTGGAACATGGCTCATGCTTCCGTTGCATGGTTTTGTTGATAATTAGCCCTTCTTGGTTTTGTGGTTAAGCAAACCTGCTTTCTTGAGTGATCATTAACTTACAGAGGTCTTCCATACCTTTTTCTTTACTTGCAAACTTCTAGTGGGCTTAATTAACTACTTTCTTTGACCCTTAACTCTGTCCCTATCAGTATGACTGTGTCTAGCTAGTATTTATATTGTAAGTGCTAAAATTGTTGATAACGAGTCTAACACTACAGGGATCAAATGGGTGTGTTAGTGTGCTATTTTGTAGTTTGTTTTGCTTTAGCAGATTATAACTTAGATAAATTAATTCCTTGAAATTGAAGAAATTCACTTGTTTAGATTTCTAGAACTAATATCATGCTGGGAAAACTTGGTTTCTTCATTCATCTTGTTCTCTTCTGATTCCATAGCATTGAAAAAGCTGTAGTCTAAAATTTCAGGGCTGAACTTTCTCATCTGTAAAATAATGTTGCATGAGGTGATCTCTAGCAATTCTTCCAGTCTAAAATTTTGCTGCTTTACTTTATTTTTATGTGTAATTCATTCAGCTTTGTCCTGCATTTATCAAATTTGTCAGACAATGGTAAAATAACATCTTTTTAAATGCATTTTAATGCATGTTTTGTGATAATTATTACAGAGTATTCTCAATTATCTGCAATCTTCTTTGAAAATAGTGTATTGCTGTGTTGAATTAGGGTAATTGGTGCTTCATTTCTCAATTTTGCTTTAAGTAGGCACTCAACAATTTTTTTTTTTTTCTATTGGTCCCTTTGTGTAGATTAACACACAACAAAATAAAATAATTGCTAATTGCTGTTGCTCTGGCTATTCATAAGTCATCATTCTTTCTATTTTAAGATTATTGTAATTTATTTATTTGTAGTTATACTCTTCATTGAAATATGTATGCCATGCCTCCTCAACTGTTTTTTATCTTCTAGCTATTCAGTTATTTTCAAATTTCTTAGTGCAAAGAAAAAAAACTATCCTGATTTTTATCTTGAAATTCTACCAGTGTTTTTTATTTTATTGCTTGTGCTTTAGGTCATACCCTTCAAAAATCAAGACCCACATCAAGGAGTTTTTTTCTGAATTTTTACTTCTAGAAGTTTTATGATTTCAGGTCTTACATTTAAGTCTTTAATACATCTTGAGTTCAATTTTGTTAGTGGTAGAAATTGTGGGTCCAGTTTCATTCTTTTACATAATGAATATCCAATTAGCCCAACTCCATTTATTGAAGGGAACATCTTTTCTCCATTGAGCATCTTTGGCTTCCTTTTCAAATATTAGTTGACTGTATATGCATGGATATATTTCTGGGCTCTTGATTCTGTCCCGTTTGTCTGTCTTTATGCCAGTATTATTACTACTCTTCTGATGACTATAGCTTTATAGTATAGCTAGAAATCAGGAAGTGTGATGACTTTGTTCTGGGGGATCATCAGCTCTACTTGCCCATCTCTAAGCTTGAGTGCCAGTGGAAATTTTTCTAAGAGTTGTCTCCAGCGCTTCTTGTCAGACGCAACTGGAAGACACTACCCACATGGGTGGGAGGACTCTGAGTCAGCTCTTTGATTAGACACAGGCTCCCTGGGCTCCAAGGTTGGCAACATTTTTTGTTGGCGGATCCGAATCAGGCAGATCCGCACCTTGCTGAGTTCCCAACTTGGAGTGTGCCCCAGACATGGTTCTGTAGATGAGCAAAGGTGCTGGTTAAAAGTGCCACTTGGGCACTGTAGGTGTGGACTCAATGAGCCAAGATCTGGGTACTGGTTGTTGCACACCACTCCCCTCTTCTTTATCACAGTCATATTTCCACTGGTTGAACCCCACAGGCTCCCCTGCAACCCCTGAGTGCCACACCAGAGTAGGGACTCCCACAGAGTCATCCATAATGCCGGCTGGGTGGCTGGTCTCCCTCCTAGGTTCTCTTTTCTTGTTAGAAACCGGAGGATTGGGGAAACCTCTCTGTGTAGTACTGAGCTGGCCTGAGAGAGGGGCCACTGGGTCAAGATGAAGCCATTTCTCTATTCTTCTGATACGCTCTGTGTTGGGCTCTTCAGTTGAGGGTTGCTTCAGCCTCATCTCTGGTTCTCAAAGCTCTCAGTGATTTCTTGTTCTTGAGCAGTTTTAGTCGTTCTTGTGAGGTGAAAGTCAGTCAGCCTATATTTTCGGTGATGCTTCTCCTCAGAAATCCCCTTTTAAATAAACAACAGCCAACATCCTCACCTGTTATAGGGAAAAGTGAAACTCCTTCCCAATGCAGCTCTGTGGCAAGTTTTGAAATAAACTTTTGGTGATGCCTCCTCTTTACTCAGTTTTTCATGAAGGAAAAGTATCACTTTCTTAAAATGTTGAATATACTTTCAATGATGTTTATAAATCATAGTCTGTGAAATTATTTTTTCAGATAAATCTTATTGTATAGATTTAAAGGACAATACAAAAAGAAAACGAGAATAGAAAGTAGGTTAGAGCAACCTAGAAGATTTTTTGTTGATGTGAAACTTGAGTGAAGTTTGTAATTTTTCTATTACTATAAAATAAAACCTACAACTTAAATATTATATCATTCACTTGGATGTATATATGTAACAAAGGAAAGAACACTTTATTTTTGGAACTTTCTAAGTAACTGCTTTTGAGTTACTTGGAAAATGACAGGCAATCTTTTCTTGGGTATCAGTTGAGTCCCCATAACCCCCAAATCCTCTGACCTAATCTCCTAGGATGGGTCTTTCGAAATAGGTGCCCCATCTTGAAGAGATTGAGTTCTTGGAACCACGCTAATGGTAATGAGTATACTAGTCAATCTCTGGAAAGAATTATAGTGACTATAGATTTCTATAGAATCTTGGATTATGTTAGTTGTCTTGGTATAAAATTATTAATAGTCCCACTTCCTATCCTTTCATTATAAAAATTTTTCATGATTTGACAATAAATTATATGGTAACCTCATTCAGTCTTTCCAATCAATATTTAAACTGGAGTGAGCAACTGCCAGCCAGTGAAGTAATACTATAGCCAGGACCCAGGTATATTTGAAGGATGCTGAAAACCTGTATAATTAAGAATGTCAGAACTGCAGGTTACCAAGGGTCAAGTATTTTATTGTATTCCAATGATTTAATCCCAAATGCTATCTGACTAAATATTATATACTGTGTCCATTGCGTAAAGAAATAATTTATTATGTTTAGTATGTTTGAGGGAGTCATTTATTTTAGTTTTGTTTATTGTCTCTGTTCCTCCTCTGTATAATAATCCCTATCAAAAAAGAATTTTTTTGTTTTATTCACTGTTGTGTCCTCAAAATCTGGTAGAGTGCCTGGCACATAGAAGGTACTGGGAATAAATATTGGTTAGAAGTAATAGAGGTTCTAGAATTCATCTTATCTTGCCATTTCTAAAATCAATTTTATTCTTATGACATTGCTTACTAATAATTTTAATTATTTTTAAAGAAATAATAACAAAAAACACAGTTTCCTCATTTCTCCCACCTCCCACTCCCTACTCCACCTAGAAACCACCAAACTATTCTCTGTATCTATGAACTTTTTAAAAAATTTAGATTTCATATGTAAGAGAGATTTTAAGGTGTTTCTCTGTCTACTTGACTTACTTAACTTAGCATAATGCTTTTTTTTTCTAATATGCATTTTTTCTTCCCAAAGAAAGTAATGTAGTTTTCAGACAATGGGATTGTAACCGAGACTACTTCTTATAAAATTTAGTTTATTACCTCTTGCTCGTGAAGCATTTAAGTTTCCCAAAATCTCAATGGTGTGATAATTTGTCTTTATATTATGATTCACTTACTTTTATAAGCCAAGTAATAAGTACAAAGAGAAGATTAAAAGGGCATAGAATATCAATTCATGAGCTTTGGATTTTTTTTTTTAAGTGTAATTGGATGTTATAAAGGATTTAGAAACATAAGAATTCAAATTGTGTTTTCCAGAAATAATACCAACAAAAACATTTCAATTCAGATGTAAAACACGGTGTGTATATTTTAAAAAGTTTTTCAATTATTCTTATGTAACATATCCAAATATTTAGTTGTGTCACGTAACCCATATTTACACAATTTGTTATGTCGAAATTGAAAGAGCAAAATTAAGTAAGTAGAACAAATTATGAACCTGCGGACTTTATGCTAAAAGAAATAATCAAGTTACAGAAGGACAAATACTACATATTTCCATTTATATGAGGTACCTAAAGTAATTTGATGCACTGAAGCAGAGAATAGAATGGTGGCTTCTGCTTTGTTGACTATGCAAAAGCCTTTGACTGTGTGGATCACAATAAACTGTGGAAAATTCTGAAAGAGAAGGGAATACCAGACCACCTAACCTGCCTCCTGAAAAACCTGTATGCAGGTCAGGAAGCAACAGTTAGAAATGGACATGGAACAACAGACTGGTTCCAAATAGGAACAGCAGTGTGTCAAGGCTGTATATTGTCACCCTGCTTATTTAACTTAAATGCAGAGTACATCATGAGGAATGCTGGGCTGGAAGAAGCACAAGCTGGAATCAAGATTGCTGGGAGAAATATCAATAACCTCAGATATGCAGATGACTCCACCCTTACAGCAGAAAGAGAAGAGGAACTAAAGAGCCTCTTGATGAAAGTGAAAGAGGAGAGTGAAAAAGTTGGCTTAAAGCTCAACATTCAGAAAACTAAGATCATGGCATCTGGTCCCATCACTTCATGGCAAATAGATGGGGAAACAGTGAAAACAGTGAGAAACTTTACTTTTTTGGGCTCCAAAATCACTACAAATGGTGATTGCAGCCATGAAATTAAAAGATGCTTACTTCTTGAATGGAAAGTTATGACCAACCTAGACAGCATATTAAAAAGCAGAGACATTACTTTGCCAACAAAGGTCCGTCTTGTCAATGCTATGGTTTTTCCAGTGGTCATGTATGTATATGAGAGTTGGACTATAATGAAAGCTGAACACCGAAGAATTGATGCTTTTGAACTGTGGTGTTGGAGAAAACTCTTCAGAGTCCCTGGGACAGCAAGGAGATCCAACCAGTCCATCCTGAAGGAGATCAGTCCTGGGTGTTCCATTGGAAGGTCTGATGTTGAAGCTGAAACTCCAATACTTTGGCCACCTGATGCGAAGAATTGACTCATTTGAAAAGACCCTGATGCTGGGAAAGATTGAGGGCAGGAGGAGAAGGGGACAACAGAGGATGATGAAATGTTTGGAATGCATCAACGACTCAAGGGACATGAGTTTGGGTGGACTCCGGGAGTTGGTGTTGGATAGGGAGGCCTGGCATGCTGCAGCTCATGGGATTGCAAAGAGTTGGACAGGACTGAGTGACTGAACTAAACTGAGGGAAAAAATAGATAGGCATTGTTCCATGGGTACAAAGTGTTAGTTATCCATGATGAATAAATTGTAGCGATCTGGTGTACAACACTTCACATGCACTGAACAATATTATATTATGCTCTTAAAGATCCATTAAGAGGATAAGTTTCATGTTAAGGATTCTTACCACACACAATAAAACATACACAGTTAAATTTTGGAAATGATTTCTAGGTCTATTTAGGTCTTTTAACCTTGATTTTGGTGATGATATTTGAGGTGTTTGATTGGACACGACTGAACGACTGAACTGAACTGAACTGAAACTTGTCAAATTGTACATGTTAAATATGTGTTGCAATTCTTTGTATATCAAGTATACCTATTACCTTTGAATGAAATGAAAGTCACTCAGTCGTGTCCGACTCTTTGCGACTCCATGGATAGTCCATGAAATTCTCCAGGCCAGAATACTGGAGTGGGTAGCCTTTCCCTTCTCCAGGGGATCTTCCCAACCCAGGGATCGAACCTAGGTCTCCCTCATTGCAGGCAGATTCTTTACCAGCTGAGCCACAAGGGAAGCCCTTACCTATACATAAATAAAACTATTTTTCTCCTCCTCTGTGAGATATACAAAACTAGGACAGCACAAGTAAGAACCAGAGCAGACCTTTTGATTAGTGTTGAAAAGTAAATAAAAATGCCTTAAGATGTACATCTTCTCTCTTTCCATTTTAGAACTAAATATTAAGTTTGGGAATGAACACGAGTATAGGCTTAACAAACCTTAGACCTCAGGCTTCATCTTTTACTTTTGTGTGCCTTAAAAGTCACTCATCTCGACACTTGAATTTTATCTGTTTAATGAGGCCAACTAAAGTTTCTCTGTCCCTTGATGATCTAAAATCCAGTGATTAAACCAATGATTCAGTTCAGTTCAGTCAGGTTGCTCAGTCATGTCCAACTCTTTGCGACCCTAGGGACTACAACACATAAGCCAGGATCCCCTGTCTATCACCAACTCCTGGAGTTTACCAAACTCATGTCCATTGAGTCAGTGATGCATTCAGCCATCTCATCCTCTGTCATCCTCTTCTCCCCCTGCCTTCAATCTTTCCCAGCCTCAGGGTCTTTTCTAATGAGTCAGTTCTTCGCATCAGGTGGCCAAATTATTGGAGTTTCAGCATCAACACCAGTCCTTCCAATGAATACTCAGGACTGATTTCCTTTAGGATGGACTGGTTGGATCTCCTTGCTGTCCAAGGGACTCTCAAGTGTCTTCTCCAACACCACAGTTCAAAAGCATCAATTCTGAGGTGCTCAGCTTTCTTTATAGTCCAACTTTCACATCCATCCATGACTACTGGAAGAACCAAAGTTTTGACTAGATGCACCTTTGTTGGAAAAGTAATGTCTCTGCTTTTTACTATGCTGTCTAGGTTGGTCATAGCTTTTTTTCCAAGGAGCAAGTGTCTTTTAATTTCATGGCTGCAGTCACCATCTGCAGTGATTTTGGAGACCAAGAATTAAAGTCTGTCACTGTTTCCAATGATTATGTGACAAAATTTGAATTTAAATTTATAAATTATTTAATGTTGAATATGTATGTGTGCTAAGTCACTGCAGTCATGTTTAACTCTTTGTGATCAAATGGAGCTGCCTGGCTTCTCTGTCCATGGGATCTTCCAGGCAAGAATACTGTAGTGGGTTGTAGTGCTGTTATGCAGCAGATCTTCCTAACCCAGGGATTGAACTGCGACTTTAGTCTCCTGCATTGGCATATGGGTTCTATGTCACTAGTGCCACTTGAGAAGTCCTAAGAAGGTACATGTCAATACAAACAGTGAGTTTATATAATTGAGCACTCATCACTGGCTGATGTTACCTTCACAAGGCCAGCTAGAACAAAAGTATCCTTTCATTAATGTATTCTTAAACTCTCATTTTCATTTAAATTCCGATAAAAATATACTTTGCAGTTTTTTCAATAGTTTGTGCTGTAATTTTCAGAACCCCTAAGCTACCTGCCTTTCATTCACATCAGCTCATTCTTTTCTCTTGCATTTTTAGGTGAAATTCATAGATTAAAATTTAGTGATACATTGATTTTTGCAATATAAAGCTTTCACCACCGCACAGTCTACCCACAGCCCTAATATGAATACCACCCATTTTTTTTTTTTTTCTCTACAAATTGAGAGTCACAGCTCATACTCTGAGATATTTACATTACGGTAGTGAATGAAGTGGGAGTGGGGAGCAAATAATCTGTATGCCCTGGTACTTCATCAAGCTGATTTAGTCTCAGCCTCACAAATCATTGAGGAAAACTAAGTGACTGGATGGAAAATTATCTTCACACCATTAATTCCACAGTCTTAAATACATCTGTTCTTATAAATCTGCTCCTTTAGTTATAGGAATCCCTCATCTGCTGACAAAAGCAAGCTCTTCCGGTTCTCCCCACTTTCCTCTCTCTGCTCTAAGAACTTTATTCCTTTGTTTATCTCTCTCTCAGGAATCAGGAATCTCTCTTTCTTATGCTAAATCTTCCCATTTACCAGTTTCAAGTAATTGTATCTTTCTGTATCCACTAGTTCAGAATAAGGGTTTGATTTTTCTTTCATGATTTTTGACATTGGTGGTCTGTTGTTCCCAGCTACAACAGTGAGACACAAAGGGAGGCTACACATCTGCCATTCATGGTAGGATTATTTGTAAACTGAATCCTCATAGGGATGCTGGTTTGATAGCATTTGCGGCTGAGGTTTAGTAAATATTGCAACACATTTTAGTGGCCCCAGTCCCTGGAGCTTCTATAAAAAGATTAAATGCCTAACTTGAGTAGTGAATGGCTTTTCTCCAGACTAGAGGGAGTATATGTCAGCTAGTCACACTAGCCAGTGCTAATGACATTTGAATGTATTGCTTTAAGACTTGACAAAAGTCTACAGTTTTTTCTCCTCCCTTAAAGGTAGCATATCAAACTTTTTTACTGTGTCTCTCAGACTGACATGCACCAATTCCCTATCTCTATACAAGTATTGAGTATATCAAAACAATAAACATGAAATTAAGTATGAAATATAGCCATAAGAATAAAAAGAATCCCTTAAGTTGGAAGTTGGTATTTGGAAAATTCTACTTAGGAAACCACTGGTAGTCCCAAATTTGAGATGATAATTTTCCAAAATTTAGTTTTATTGTCACTGATGTCATTTCCTCATATTTATTTTGTTTGTAATTTAATATGGTATATTTAAAATACATGTAAAATTATAGAATGACAATGAACCTCCTGATATAAGAAGTGGCCAACTCTTGGCCAATCTTTTGTCCTTTCCACCCCTCCCCTCCGACTCCAAATCCTCAGCTGAATTACTTTGGAAATTGCAAGCATCGTATAATCTAACCTGAATTATTTTAGTATGCTTCCAAAAATGAAAACAAGCAAACAAACTTAAATGTACATTGTACCTTTTCACACTTTAAAAATCAACATCTCTTTATTTAAATGTGTTATAATTCTAAATATCCTGGCTATCTAATAAATATTCAATAGTTGATTTGTTCAAATTATGACCCAAATTTCACACACTGAATTTATTAAATGTCTCTTAACTTTTCATTTCCATTTTCTTGATAAATGAGTAATGAACTGTTTTAAGTAAACAACTTACCCAAGAAATAGAATATCAACTGGACACAAGAATCATCCTTTCATCATCCTTTTAAGTCTTCCTCTGAAAAGTAACAACTGTTTTGATATCTACCACAGTAGATAAATTCTGCACATCCAAACAATTTCTGTAAGGTATATTTCAAGGAGAGAACCACTGGGTAATAGCATATGTATGTATTAAAATTTAATATATATTGCCAAGGATTTTTCCAAAGTGGTTGTAACAAATTGTACTGCCAGCAGCAGTACATGAAAAATTCAGTTTCTCCATAGGCTCAACAATACTTGATTTTTACCATTCTTTAAAAATTTGTCCTTCTAGTGGGTAAGAGTGTCACGTTGTGGTTTAATGTATATCTCTCTAATCGCTGCTGCTGCTGCTGCTAAGTCACTTCAGTCGTGTCCGACTCTAATGATCTCTAATAAATTTAGCCATTTAGATATTCTCCTGCCCTGTTAGTCTTTTGCGTATTTGCTTCATTTGAGGCTTTCATTAACCATGTGTATTGCAGAAGACTACTCCCACACTGTGCTTGCTTTTTCATTCTTGGAGTGATCTTTTTTGACTAACAGAGAAATGTATAATTTAAATAGTCCAAATTATTGATGCATTTCTTATTGCAAATAAATTTTGCATCATGTTTAAGTGAACTTTTCTCTCCTTAAGAAAGTACTCATCATTATCTTCTGAAAGATTAATTTTATAATCTTTCATGCTTAAAGCATCATCTACAATTTCTTTAATATGTCATAAAGTATAATTTAAGCTTTATTTTTATACACGTGACTATCCAATTAAATCAGAACTAATTGAAAATAATTGTCTCTGCTCTATAGCATCAGTTTATATACAAATGAGTTGACTATTTGTGTGTTTTATTTCAGGATTCTATATTTTGTTGCATTGGTCTTTCTGCCCCTCCTTTTATTACAGCACATTTTTACTTGGTGTCATTTCATAACAGCACTAGATTTCTGATATGTGGTTTCTCCAACTTTGACTTTTCAAAAGTTTCCTTGGCTCTACTTGGCTTTTTTCTTTTCAATATGTACATTAGAATTATATTGTCATTTTCACTAAAATAATCCAGAACATTATCAACAATATCTTGATGGGATCACACTGTATCTATATATTCATACAAAAAGAAATGATAGCTTTAAACACTGTTTATTTAAATATATGAACATGGCTTATTCTCTACTTAGATTCAAATTTTCTTTAATCTCAATGATATAAAAAGTTTCTTTTTAGAGTAGTTTTAGAATGTACTTCATTAGTTATTATCTATTATTGTAGCACAATATTTCATGAAAATCACAACGGCTGAACATCCTTATTTCTTTTATGATCTCACAAAGATAGCTTTCAGATATTTCAGAAATAAATGATACTTGCTCTAAGTTCTTTGTAGACTTTTTAAAAGAGACTAATTTCCTTTATATTATTGTTCAAAGTTTTTAAAATCATAAATAAAAATTGATTATTTAGCAAATAATTCTTAAGTAATCCGAAACAAGATAATCATGAAATAACCATTGCTATCTTCTGTTTAGTTAATTCTATGTATTATTGCAATGCAATATTACAATTATAAATATTAAATAAATTGAGCCTTCCTAAATAAAATAAATTTCATCAAGATGTATTATGTATTTGATGTTTTACTGGATTCAGATTGCTTATTTTGGGTTTAGGATACTTTCTTATTTTTGTTTATGATCACAAGACATGCTTGTTACAATCTTTGTTATATTGTTTTCCAATCACTATCTTTAGGATTTAAGGTGAAATTTATGCTGGGAGTGTTCTTTCATATCTAAAGATGTGGAAAAAATCTATATTTCTGTCAGTGAATAAATGGATAAAGAAAATACAAAATTTATATACACACATATACAGAATATTATTCACACTTAAAAAGCAGGAAATCCAGTAATATGTGACAATATGAGTGAACAAGGAAGATATTATAGTAAGCAAAAGAAGCTAGTTATGGAAGAAAAAACACTGTATGATTCCAGTCATGTATAGTATCTAACATAGTCAAATTTATAGATAGAGTAAGTGGTAATTGTCAAGGTCTGGAAGAAGGGGGATGTGGGTGTTGTTATAAAGTGTGTATAATGTTTCAGTTATGTAAGATGAATATATTCTAGCGATCTCCTACACAATGGCAAATAGGTGGGGCAACAGTGGAAGCAGTGACAGATTTTATTTTGGGAGGCTCCAAAATCACTGCAGATGGTGACTATAGCCATGAAATAAAAAGACGCTTACTCCTTGGAAGAAAAGTTATGACCAACTGAGACAGCATATTAAAAAGCAGAGACATTACTTTGCCAACAAAGGTCCATCTAGTCAAGGCTATGGTTTTTCCAGTGGTCATGTATGGATATGAGAGTTGGACTATAAAGAAAGCTAGAGCCAAAGAATTGATGTTTTTGAACTGTGGTGTTGGAGAAGACTCTTGAAGTCCCTTGGACTTCAGGGAGATCCAGCCAGTCCATCCTAAAGGAAATCATTCCTGAATGTTCATTGGAAGGACCGATGCTGAAGCTGAAACTCCAATACTTTGGCCACCTGATGCGAAGAACTGACTCATTTGAAAAGACCCGTTTGGAAAGATTGAAGGCAGGAGGAGAAGGGGACAACAGAGGATGAGATGGTTGGATGGCATCACCAACTCAATGGACACGAGTTTGAGTCAACTCCAGGAGTTGGTCATGGACAGGGAGGCCTTGTGTGCTGCATTCCACGGGGCGGCAAAGAGTCGGACATGACTGAGCGACTGAACTGAACTGACACGATGTCTTGCATATAATGAACAGATCTTAAAATGCACAATACAGTGTTAAGATGGTAGATCTCATATTTTATTTTTATACCGCAGTAGAAAGTTTGCACAGACAGTGCAAATGCAGACACTGACACACATATACACTTACACATGTAAAACTGGTGAACTCAAACTAAAACCGTTGAATTGTATTATTGTCAATTTAAATTTTTAACAGATAATTTTGCTCTGTGGATTTAAATATTCTAATATAAGAATGTGTTCACCACACATTTGAAGATTATATTTATGTATGTGTCCACATATTCATCTCTGGGTATGTGTGTGTAGGTGTATATCATTCAACTGCTTTTTCATCTGGGCCATTTTACATATGCCACTTAGGTAATGAGCTAGAGGCATAGTTATGATTATGACCACTCTTAGATTTGTGAAACTTTTAGTCTTTTACTAGTTGAAACTCAATTTAAAATTTCTGGCTTTAGGGTAATTGTTTCTTAAACTGATATAACAAGATTCTTGCTGAAGACACGGTAGGGTAGTAAGATATTGGCAGTGAGAGGATGAAGAATTTGACCATATAAATCTAGGCTGGATTTCAGCTGAATTGACCAAGCAGAATTATAGCTAAAACCGGATTAATAGGCCAGGGACAGAAGTCAAAGGTGAGGTCTAGTAAAAAAAAATAGGGACTCAAAGGTTTCTGACTGAAAGGGTGGTATTTGTCAAGTCTGAGGTGGACATTTTTGTGCCAAGTTTATTAGGGAGAGCTTTTGTAACCAATACCTGTGAAGAGGAAGAAGCAGAATTGGGAAAAGAAAGAAAGAATCATCACAAGTGAGACTCAGCTCTTCACCCACAGAGTTTTGAAGGCCTTCATTTGAATGTAGAATTTTCCTGTATATGGAATGAGGGGGCCAGACCTTTATACTCTCCCCTCTCCCAGTTTTGGATTCAGGCTGTCCCCAGAATGGATCGTGATCTGGGTAAGACAGATCTTTTCGTTGGATCCCACATGGGCTGTCAGCCCACAGAACTCTTAGTATCTGGTCAAAACCATCCTTAATCCAGGGAGATTAGGGGAACAAAAACAGCATTTGTTGCAGCTAAAACCTCTGGTGCTCCATTTACTTCCTTCCTCAGGACTGTGGATTGAAGACAGTGAGACATGGAGAGAGCAACCTCTCTTCTGATGATTGGGATGCCATCAGTTTGAAATGTGAGCTTCAAGGAAGAAAGTGCTCTTACCTTGTTGCAGTTATTTAGTCACTAAGTCACATCTGACTCCTTGTGACTCCGTGGACTCTAGCCCACCAGTCTCCTCTGTCCATGGGATTGTAGGCAAGAATACAAGAGTGGGCTGTCATTCCTTCTCCAGGGGATCTCCCCAACCCAGGTATCAAACCCATGTGTCCCGCTTGTCAGGCAGATTCTTTACCACTGAGCCACCAGGGAAGTCAGTTTTCAATGGTTATTTAAACTTTTTTTTTTCTTACCCCTTCACGTTTGTTGGTAGGTTTTGAGGATTTTCTTTTTAAAATTTTATTTCTTCAACAGTACACAGCTTTCAGAATATTTTGTTTACTGTAGATTATATAATTAAATCATTATTATTTCTGCTAAATCTCACTTTGAGAGAAATTTGAGTTTCTGACTTTTTAATTTCTAAGTATTGATTCTAGTACTTAAAGCTGCTGAATATATATTTATTGAATAAGTAAATTCATGTATTTCTTTGAGAAGTTCAGAGCTACAGGGGTATCCATCTTTGCTCCGTATCTTCAGGCTAGAAAATCGACAAGTGGTAGTGAAATATCTAGTAAATTAATCACTAGAAATATAATAAACTATTGGGCATTGAAATACATTGATGCTATGCAAATAGGTATATATTCACCTTCATATCAACAAATCAGAAACTTAAACTGAGTAGGTACATGTGAACTAAAGCAGATATCAACTCTTGTGAATCTCAATATGTTTTAGGTCCCCACAGGTTGGATTTATATATTCTTCAAAATGTGTAAAGTACAAGTAAATTAATATTGCATAATCATTTAAACTAATGTTTTTAAATATAGCACATTCTTTATGATTTATTTTAATGATTCATAAGAAAACAACATTTTCATATTTTTCCTCAGAGCCAATAAACATATCAACTTATTAATGTAGCTAAAAGTGAGAACCACATGGGCTTTTTCTATATTTAAATTTTTATTTAAAACCATTATAAATTTATGCATTTACATTATCGACTATATTTCTAAATAATATTTTATTGAAGTATAGTAATTTTATAATAGTATATTCGTTTCAGGTGTATCCATTTAAAGTTATTACAAAATAATGGCTATATTTTGCTGTATAGTATATCTTTGATGCTTATTTAATCTCTATATAGTAGATTATATCTCTTATTTCCATAACCCTATCTTTCTCCTATCCTCTTCTCTCTTCCCACTGTCAACCACTAGCTTGTTCTTTATATCTGTGACTGTTTCATTATTTTCATTCATTTTAGTTTTCAGATTCTAGATATAAATAATAGAAGAATTTTTGTATGACTTATTTCAGTAAACCTAATATGCTCTAGGTCCATCTACATAGTAGCAAATGGCAGAATTTCATTCTTTTTTTGTGGTTGAGAAATAGTGTGTGTGTGTGTTTGTGTTTGTATGTATAGATAGCTTCATCTTTTTCCATATCTGATGATGGACACTTAAGTTGCTTCCATACCTGGCAATTGTAAATAACACTACAATGAACATTAGAGTGCATGTATCTTTTCACATCCATGTTTTTGTTTGGGGCAGGGGTGTATACACAACAGTGAAATTGCTGGATCATATGGCAGTTCTATTTTTAGTTTTGACAAGAACTTTCATACCGTTTTCCATAGTGGTTCTACCAATTTACCATCTCACAGTATACAAGGTTTCCCCCTTTTCTACATCCTTGCCAATATTTGCTGTTTGTAGACTTTTTGATGATAGCCAGTCTGACAGGTATGAGGTAACATCTCATTGTGATTTTGATTTGCATTTCTTTGGAAATTAATGATGAATATATTTTTTTTATGCCTGTTGGCCATCTGAATATCTTCTTTGGAAGCATGTCAAGTCTTCTGCTCATTTTTAAACTAGGTTATTTTTAAAACTGAATTGTAAGATCTATTTATATATTTTAGAAATTAACCCCTTATCATTTCTGCCATAACGTGTGTTGTCTATTTTGTCAATTGTTTCCTTTGGTGTGAAAAAAAAGTTTGATTAGATCTCATTTGTTTATTTTGCCTTTATTTCATTTGCCTTAGGAGACAAATCTAAAAATTACCACTGCAATTTATGTTAGAGTGTTCTGCCCATGTTTTCTTCTAGTTTTATGCGTTCATGTCTTACATTTAAGCATTTAATCCATTTTGAGTTTACTTTTTAAATGATATGAGAGAAAGTTCTAGTTTAATTCTTCTATGAGTAACTGACCAGTTTTCCCAACACAACTTTTTCTTTTCTCCACTGTATATCTTTTCAACCTTTGTTGTAGATTAATTGACCTTAAGTATGTGGCTTTCGGAGAAGGCAATGGCACCCCACTCCAGTACTCTTGCCTGGAAAATCCCATGGACGGAGGAGCCTGGTAGGCTACAATCCATGGGGTGTCTAAGAGTCGGACATGACTGAGTGACTTCACTTTCAATTTTCACTTTCATGCATTGGAGAAGGAAATGGCAACCCACTCCAGTGTTCTTGCCTGGAGAATCCCAGGGAGGGAGGAGCCTGGTGGACTGCCGTCTATGGGGTCGCACAGAGTCAGACACGACTGATGCGACTTAGAAGCAGCAGCATGTGGCTTTATTCGGAGAAGGCACTGGCACCCAACTCCAGTACTCTTGCCTGGAGAATCCCAGGGGTGGAGGAGCCTGCTGGGCTGCCATCTATGGGGTCGCACAGAGTCGGACATGACTGAAGTGACTTAGCAGCAGCAGTAGCATGTGGCTTTATTTCTGGGCTCTCTACTCTGTTCCATTAATCCATATGTCTTTTGTGAATATGTATGTCAATATCATGCTATTTTGATGAGTTTTGTGGAAGATTCTTAAATCAGGGAGCATGATACCTTCAGCTTTGTCTTTTTTCCTCAACATTGCTTTCACAGTGGGGCTCTTGTGTGATTCTGTATAATCTGAGTTTCATCTGTTCTAGTTCTGTGAAAAGTAGATGGATATTTTGACAGGTATTGCATTAAATCTGTAGACTGCTTTGGGTAGTATGGACATTTTAACAATATTGATTCTTCAAAACCAATCATTCAGGATATTATTCCATTTTTTGGTATCATCTTCATTTCCTTTGTCAATTCTTTATAGTTTTCAGAATTTAGGGCTTTTATGTCCTTGGTCAAGTTTATTCCTAGGTATTTTATTGTTTTTGATGTGACTTTAAATAAGGTTAATTTCTTGCTTTCTTTGATAGTTTATCATTAGTGCATAGAAAAGCAAGATTTCTGCATATTAGTCTTGTATCCTGCAATTTTATTAATTCACTTACTTTAATAGTTTCTTGGTGGAGACTTTGGGTTTTTCTACTTATTGATAGTATCAAGTCACCGACAAACAGTGACAAGCTTACTTTTTCCCTTCAAATTTGGATTCCTTTTATTGCTTTAGTTTGTCTGAGATCTATGGCAAGGACTTCCACTTCTATGTTAGGTGGAAGTGGTGAGGGTGGACATCATTGCTTTGTTCTTGAATTTAGAGGAAAGTATTTTAACTTTTCATTGTTGAGTATCTTAGCCGTGGGTTTGTCATAAATGGCCTTTATTGTGATGTGCTCTCTCTATATCTACTTTAAAAGGGTTTTTTAATCATGAATGGTTATTGAATTTTGTCTAATGCATTTTCTGCATGTATCTATTGAGATGATCATAAGATTTTTATCCTTCCTTTTGTTAACATTCTGTATTACATTGACTCGTGAGTGTTAAACCCTCCTGGCATCCCTGAATCAATACCACTTAGTCACAGTGTATATTTTTATATATTGTTTAATTCAGCTCGGTATCATTTTATTGAGAATTTTTACATCTATATTTGTCAGAAATATTGACCTGTAATTTTCTTCCTTTACAGGATCTTTGTCTGGTTTCAATATCAAAGTAATGGCACTCTCAGAATGAATTTGGGAGTGTTTCATCTTAACTTTTTGAATATGTTGAGAGTTTAGGTAGAAGCTCTTTTTATATGTGAAGTAGAATTTCTCTGTGAAGCTATCTAGCCCTACACTTTGGTTTATTGAGAGCTTTTTTATTACATACTCAATTTCACTATTAATGATTCAGTTCAGTTCAGTCGTGTCCGACTCTTTGCGACCCCATGAATCACAGCACGCCAGGCCTCCCTGTCCATCACCAACTCCCGGAGTTCACTCAAATTCATGTCCATCGAGTCGGTGATGCCATCCAGCCATCTCATTCTCTGTCGTCCCCTTCTCCTCCTGCCCCCAATCCCTCCCACCATCAGAGTCTTTTCCAGTGAGTCAACTCGTCACATGAGGTGGCCAAAGTTATGGAGTTTCAGCTTTAGCATCAGTCCTTCCAATGAACACCCAGGATTGATCTCTTTTAGAATGGACTGGTTGGATCTCCTTGCAGTCCAAGGTCTATTCAAATTGTCTATTTCTTTCTGATTCAGTATTAGAAGGTTGTATCTTTCTAGAAATTTGTCCATTTCCTCTAAGTTGTCCAATGTGTTGGCATATTATTGTAGCATTCTCTTATGATTCTTTATTTCTCTGTGATACTGTTTGTTTCTCCTCTTTCACTTCTTGTTTTGTTTATCTGGGTCCTTTCTCTTTTTATCCCGATGAGCCTGGCTAAAGACTTATCAATTTTAACTGTTCAGAAAAGCAGCTCTTCATTTTATTAATCTCTTATATTTTCTTGGTCTCCATTTTATTTCATTTTCTTTATGATCTTTATTATTTCCTTCTTTCTCCTGACTCAGGACTTTTGTTGTTGTTATTGTTAATTCATTTAGGTGGTCGTTTAGGTTGTTTATTTGAGATTTTTCATATTTCTCGGAGTGGGCCGGTATTTATGTAAACTTCTCTCTTAGAACTGCTTTTGCTCTGTCCATAAATTTTTAAAAGTTATGTATCCATTTTAATTTGTCTCAATGTATTTTATAATTTCTTTATTTCGTCATTGACCCACTTATTTTGTAAGGAGCATGTTATTTATTATCCAAGTGTTTGTGCTTTCCCCACATGCCTTCCCATTTTTGATTTCTAGTCTTATACTGTTGTGGTTTAAAAAAAAAACTCAATGTAGTTTCTATCATCTTAAATTTGTTGAGACTGTTTCCCAGTCTAGCATGTAATCTGTCTTGGAGATTGTTACATGTGCTCTTGAAGAATGTGTATTTTGCTGTTTTTGGAAAGGTCCTATAGGTTTCCATTAAGGCCAACTTATCTAATGTGTCATTAAAGACCACTGCTTTCTTATTGAGCTTCTGTCTGGATAAGCGGGTCCATTGTTGTTAAGTGGGGTGTTAAAGTCACTTGTTATTATTGTATTAGTGCTAATTTACCCTATTATATCTGTTAATATGCTTTATATATTTAGGTATTCCTGTATTAAGTGCCTATGTGTTAATGAGAGTTACATCCTCTTCTTTTGATCCCTTTATCATCATATAATGACATTCTTTGTCTTTTGTTATAACCTTTGCTATAAAGTGTAATTTAGATGACTACCCTCACTACCTTCACTTTCTTATCATTTTTATTTCCATAAAATATCTTTTTCTATCACTTGGGCATTGGCTTTTAGGTTTGATAGGTAAAAATAATTTTTGTAATTTTTGCTGGATATGTAGACTTGGCACTGAGTATAGAATATTAAATGCATAGTAAAACTAATGTTTTTAACTGGACACACATCATCTCTGCTTTATATTCCCAGAAAATATATTTTAAGGAGAGTGAAGAGTCACATTAATACATATTTGCTTTTACTTCATTTATTGCAGTATACAAAGTGAGATATTTTTAAGTATCTATGCATGTATTTCTGCTAATATTCATTTGCTGAGGAACTGAGCAAGTTGATACAAGTGTTTTTACCTCGACCACAGTACCCTGGGAGAGTATCATGACCAATTCTCTCCAAATATTATGTTATTGGACATCATAAAACATCATTAAAATATGACCACTCTTATTTTACATATGTGCTATTCTTTTAAAACTTCTCACCATTTACTATTTGGAGATCTAAAAAAAAAAAAAAATATCTCTCAAGGAAAACCAACTTAGCATTCATAGTTTACTTAAAGTCTTAAGGTTTGGGCTTGATTATGGGCTTGAAGTGATAATGATGTGCCAAAACAGTTGTAACAAACATAACACTCTGATGTGGAATCTGGACAATGGGGAGACTATGCATGTGAGGGGTAATTGGTATATGGGAAGTCACTGAATTTCACCTGAGCTTTGCTGTGAACCTAACACTGATCTAGAAAAAATATTTAAAAATCGGAGTTGGTATTCTAGTTATCATCCTTGGAATTAGTTTATTTTCAATATGAGTATTAAAATCCTGAGGGCTTAGATGGTTGTAAAGATAATAGGAGAAGTACTATAATACCTTAGGCACCTTGATAACTTTTGAAATGCTAATGACAACCCTTTCTGTTACCTTGAAATTCATTCTAACTAAAATTCTACATCCAGCTATATAAAGCTAGATCTGCAAACACAAAATATGAAACCAAAATGATGCAAACTATGAAAATAACTTTATTCTTTGCTTCAACTTTTTTCTACATACTGGGAATAGAGGTAGACTTTTACCTAGCCTTACAAAAAAGTAGAATATTTAACAGACTGCACACTAGGCTAGAGATAAATCCACTCTTTTCCTACATTACCTATGTAAAATCTCAGAGAAACAGTATTATTTCTGGGGTTGTTAGTATTTGCATGAACAGATTCCATAATGTTTTTCACCTGAAGCTTTGATACTGATTTATGATTTTTAACTTCTAAAGACCTGGAGTGATACTGACAAGTTTATAAAAAGGGAAGTTAAAAATAGCCCTTATTATATTATCTAATTGGGAAATTTTTATGTGTTTGACCTAAAATAAAACAGAGGGCCAGGTATGTCTTTAGCAAAGATTGTTTCTTTTAGGATCAGCAGAGAGTTGCAGTTTGGGATCTGCTACCATGATGAGCCACATGCAAATCCCCATGCATTTAGGGAAAGGGAACTCTTATAAAGGGGAAAAGGAAGTCGGGAGGGTTACAGTGAACCAAGGATTCTCTGCTTCTCATTGGCTGTGTGTGTGTGTGCCCTCAGACACTCAGTCATGTCTGACTCTCCGTGACCTCATGGGCTGTAGTTTTAGTTCTAAAACTGGAACTAAAATACTATGAACGCAGTGCCCAAATATAAATTACTAAGTGTTTTATTTTCTTCTTATATTTGCTCTAGTACTTTTTTATAATGATATGACAATGTTGTATTGCAGTAACTGAACTTTTTTTGTCTAGGACCATACATTAACAAATACAAAAATAAGTAAACATGAATTCTGTTTTTAAGGCATTTTCATACTAATGGGAAAGGATATAATGTTTGGGATAACTAATATCGAGTGTACAGTGACAACTCGCAAAAGAGACATACTCTCTGTGTCCAAGTGTCATGCAGTCCCTAAGCAGCGACTTGGTGGAAGCTGATGGACTGGCTTGCCACACTTCCACAGATTTGGCTTATAAAGGACAACATGCTCAAATGGATTTATATAGTCTATTACTTAGGGCACAACAGGTAGTATGACATTTTCGTTTGCATTGTTTCACTAGTCTCCAAGCTCCACTGAGACAAAGTAGGTGGATTCTGTGCATGCTATAGGTCTGTGTCACAACTGAAGGTCATTGAGCTTAGGAAAGCCCAAATCTCATAAGAGGGCTTCGGGGAAATTTGAGCCCTCCCCTCAGGAAAGAGACATTATTTTTCACTTTTCTATAGATTATAAACAAATCTTCAGAGAGGGGGAGGGGAGAGTTCTTTATCTTTATTAACCTCGAATATCTCTAAGAATGGAGTTTGTTCTCTTCCTGGTATTTAGATAAGCCTGAGCAAACTGACTGTTAATTCCTTGTTGTACAGAAATATAAGAGATTTGTAGAGAATTATGTCTCAAAGTAGGACAATTCTGGACAGACTCTATAGAAGAAAGAAAAACTAAAACTTGAAGCTTGTGAAAGACGAAGGGTACCCATGTGTGTATGCTCAGTCATGTCCAACTCTTTGTGACCCCATGGACTGTAGCCCACCAGGTTCCTCTGTCCTTGGGATTTCCCAGGCAAGAATGGAGTGGATTGCCTTTCCCACTCCAGGGAATCTTCCTGAATTGCAGGCAGATTCTTTACCACTGAGCCCCTGGGCAGCCCAAAGGGTACACACATTCCATCAAAAACATGGAGTAATAATTTTGGGTGTGACTGGAATATAGATACAATGCCTTGGCTGATTATGTTGAAAAGACATCCACCCATAGCACTGTAGGACACACTGAGACTAAATATTAATAGTTTAGAGTTGGCCCTAAGGCTGATAGAGGGTCTTTGAGTGCTTTGACATAAAGTCATAAGTAGAATTGCTTTAAAGAATGTAACTATTTGAAGTACGACTAGTAGGAGGAAGTGAAGAGCTAATTTTACCATTTATTCACAAGCTTTGACCACAGTATAAGCAAACGTTATGCCAAAGTAAGTCATTCAGGTCATATATTGTTTCTCTCATCTTTATTTTTCCCTATTCTTACTTTCTAATACAAGTTTGTTGTTTTTCCATCGCTCAGCCCTGCCCGACTCTCTGTGACCCCATGGACTATAGCACACCACTGTCGCCTGGAGTTTGCTCAAATGCATGCCCATTGAGTCAGTGGTGCTATCTAACCATCTCATCCTCTGTCACTCTCTTCTCCATTTTACTACTTCCTTTATTTTCCAAAAATTTTGTGCTACATGCTACAAGTCCTATGAAAGTGAAAGTGAAGTCACTCAGTTGTATCTGACTCTTTGCAACCCCGTGGACTGTAGGCCACCAGGCTCCTCCGTCCATGGGATTCTCCTGGCAAGAATACTGGAATGGGTTGCCATTTCCTTCTCCAGGGGATCTCCCCAACCCAGGGATTGAACCCAGGTCTCCCGCATTGCAGGCGGATGCTTTAACCTCTGAGCCATCAGGGAAGCCCTGTATTTAATAAGAAAGCAAATTTCCATTAGTTCAGTCACTTCCAAGGATCCTTTTCCTCACATGGCTATCATTCTGCCTCAGTCTTCTCGAGGGTGACTTTGATTTCTCACACAGGGCCTGGAAGTAGAGTCTACATCCATCTAGTCCACAGCGCTATTTTTATATTACATATATTATGCTCTTGTAAGATGCTTTCTTATTCCTGGCATATAAAATTTGGCTATCCACTTTGTTGCCATGTATGAATATTTATATATTTATGGAAATTTTTTATGTAGAGTATAATTGTACTTCTCTATCTCAAGTTGTAATATTGTCCCCGTTGATTTGTGTGCCCTTACAAAAACTCCTACAGCATTGGTAAATTCCATGTTTTACTTATTTAAATCCAAAACATTTCAGTTATACTTCATCCCAGCTACTCAAACACACAGTCATATTATCCAAACATAATAGCACCAACAGTTACTTATCTCCAGAGTCAGCCTGTCCAACCTATTTGTTAACAGTCTATTTCAATTGCACTTATTATTTCATCATCCATCAACCACCACTTATTTGATGTCTTGATATCCTCCCAATGTAAAATGCCCTCCTCATCTTAAACTTCTTTTCTATGTAGACTGAATTTAAAGTACATAAATTCAATTTTGAGGATATAAATGCCCCAACTCTATTTTTCCCTTACCCTTTCTTACATCTGCTAAGAAAGTTGATCAACTGTCTTTTCATATCCAGGTCT
This sequence comes from Moschus berezovskii, assembly GCF_049115385.1. Taxonomy (NCBI): domain Eukaryota; kingdom Metazoa; phylum Chordata; class Mammalia; order Artiodactyla; family Moschidae; genus Moschus; species Moschus berezovskii. Next base: position 17,909,875 of record NC_142480.1, on the reverse strand, counting down.
CTGAGTACTAAAGAAAATCATCCAAACAAATACACCAGGATGACTTCAGTTCATTGTGATAAATTTCATCGAGGTCCCAATCAATAATTTATAAAACCATTGATATTTAATTTAAAGCTCCATGGGATGTTATCTTTGAGGTCTTTGAACTAAGTCTAGCAAAATATCCATGAGATTCAGAAAATATTCTTTAATTCATTGAGTACTTGCAAATTGGAGTAAGAGGGATTATCTCCTATGAAAAGCATAGTTCAGTACAATATAGTTCCTGAATATTTTGTATATTTATAGAAAGTATTCTTGCCTGGAGAATTCCATGGATGGAGAAGCCTGGTAGGCTATAGTCCATGGGATCGAAAAGAGTTGGACACAACTGAGCAAATAACACCCTCACTTTTCAAGAGTTCAAAACCAGGCATTTCACAAATTGGTACCAAGACAACTTTAATTATTTCACATAGATTTCCTTGTTCTTTAGTATCTCTGAACATGGAAATTCTCAGTCCGTTACTTAATATTTATTCCTTGATGCATAATTTACTTACTTTAGATGCATTTTCTTTAAAATATAATTCTCAACTATGTTTTATTTTCTTTGTGTTGTATGTGTTTCAGACCTGGTCTTATATTCATATCCTATGGTATACAAATTTATTTATTATACTTACCACTATGACCTTTAAGATTATCATCACACTAGAAATGTCCACATTATTCTTTGGTTGATTGTAAAATACTAGTGGACAGAATATATGTTGAAAATATTCTTTGAAGTCCTTGTATTAACAGAAGACTATTGAATAACCTTTCAAAAATAATGACAATTTAATTATATTTTAAAAAATTCAGATCTTGCTGTTATGCCATTCTTACACTCCTTTGATACTTGCGTACACAAACGAGCAATCTTTCTGTAAAGCAAAAATTCTTTAGCAAGCCAGCATAATACAAAGCATGTTTGCTTAAATTTTATCTGATATGGTAAGAGATTAAGACAAATGCCTTCAGATCAATTAAATAGATCTTCAGGGACATATTTGAAAGGCATATAAAGACTTTTCTTCAGATATCAGAATTATATTTGGACATGTGATGCTTAACACATTTTTTCTTCTTTAGTTGGATATTTATTTTTAGTATGAATTGCTAAATTTGAAATTTTTTTTACTTTGCCTAGAAATTTAGCAATTTTATAAAGACAGCTTGGTGGAGGCAGAATATTGCATGGAAGAAATAAACTTTATTCTGTATTTAATCAGAGATAACCCAATTTTCTTCCTAAGTAACATCAGCATCTGGAAGAAATATCAATTAAATTTTTTCATTCAGATATTACAATTTATATAATTGATTAATAGGAAAAAGAATGAGAAGCAAGAAGAGAAAAAATATTTTTTTTTTTTACAGAAAAATGTTTTATTTTTTAAATGCCAATAAATACAACATGTGTACAGTATGATAACAAAAACTCCCCTCAAATATCCCAATCCCTTCCCCAAATATACACACCATGCCTCCCTCCTTGCTGATAACAGCAGTTAGCAAATGTGGAGCGTATTTTACAGACTTTTATCTATGCATCTACAAACATACACACACATACACAACTGTAATGGAGGATAGTGTTTTTGAATAAGGCTTCCCTGGTGGCTCAGAGGTTAGAGAAAAAATATTTTTATAACAATAAAAGGGAGGAAAATTACCATATTTTAGAAGTTTGGACTATGATCTGTACAAAAACAGGCTTGATGACTCTGAACACCTTTTCCCCCCATTTAAAGGATAAAGATTACATTATTAGTGCTTAAACAAAATGTATTAGTTAAGGAAAGAATCACTCTTTACCTTTTCATACTAAAAGAAACCAGGGATGAAGTCTACTTATTTTCATTTTTTGAGACTAGTTTGTTATCTAAGTTTCTGTTCTATTCTACTTTCTCTCTGTTCAGTACTCTGCCAATGGTGCCAGTGTAGACCTTTATGTTACATACTCTGACAAGTTCAGTGCCTAATTATTTAATCCATATTTCTCATATTTCAAATTTACAAAAAGTAAACATGTGTTTGTTTGGCTTCCTAAATCTGCTGACCTTCACTAGAAAAGTGTTTCCTTTTGGTCCAATAATGCTCATAATTCAGCCTTAATTAATCTTAGCACTCTGTATATTCAAACTCTTCAAAAAACTTTTTTTTGGCTTCTAATTAGTATGAATTAATGAGGTTCTTGCTATAAAATTCATTCCAATTTTCTCACTAATCAGAATTCACTCTTACCTATTACGATGGCATGGTTTGGTTGATTGAATATTCTATTCTCTGTGGTTTCTCCAATCACAGGTTAATTGACTCCTTTGCTTCAACTCTTCTGTTTGGAAATGGCTCTCATATTGCTTGCAATTCAAGTTTCTCACAGGAATGCTGTGAAGTATCATGAAGAAGGAACTAGCACTGACAAATTAAAATTGAATGGAACTGAGGATTCAAGGATCTATGATTTGCACCTGGTCTTGCTAGTTAAGAAACATTGTAAATTAAACAATTTTTCTATGCCTAAATTGTTCTTGTTTAAAATATTGGAATTAAATTTTCTGTTACTTTTTTTGGAAAGACTTAAGTACCACCTGGGAGAAAAGGAATAAAAAAAGATCAATAATAGCCAAAAGTAAACGTAAAGAATATTGAAACACTGAAAGATGATTTTGGGAAGAAAAGAAAAAGGTGTGAGACGGAGAAGTTGAGAAGGAACATTGGCAAATCCTCCTGTTCAAGAGGAAGAGGATGGAACCTGGGACTCATTTTTCCTGCGGCAGTTGAAGGCACATTGTAGTGAAAATCCAGACTAATAAGTAAGATGTGGAAACAGCTGGCAGTGTGAGTGTGTGAAAAGGTAGAATAGAATAAACAGAAAGCTGATCTTTCTCATGATTCTTGTCTATCTGTTGATTATTTTCTAACTAAAGTGGTGTAAAAGATAACTTGAGAAAGAAAAATAGCCGTACAGGGAGAACATATAAGTCACCAGAACATCTAAAGGCAATCCTTTATCTGACCACATTCAGGGAAAATAATAATGAGTGAACCTCTGGATGATTTGATGGATATTAGTAATGCTTCATAAGTGTTTAGGTACGGGAGAACATGCTGAAAATTCTAGAAATGTATGGATATATTTAAAAGAAGTATTGGAAGAAACATGATTGAATTCAAGAAATACGGTATTTTATTTTTCTTAGTCCAGACTCTATCTGCATTGGCTTAATATTATTAAGGAGGATGAGAATAAAGTGTCTTAACATATTTAAAATTTTGTCACTTCTTCTGATGACAACTTCCTATTTAAAGAGGTCAACTTCATTGCTATTCATGAGATTTCCAATGTGATTATTTGAATATGAAATAATGCTGAATATAATAAAGTTATTAATATCTCATGATTAATTATCCTTTTTTGGGGTAAAGAAAGCCTATCACAAATATATTTGTGGCATGAGAGCAGGCATGAATACATAGAGTCAAATTAATACTCTTTATACTTACATATATCTATGTCTAACGAAGATTACAGCAAAGTGATTTTAATATTAGCACATATTTGTGGCTTTGAAAAACAGAGAAAACAGATATATGACCACTAAATCATAGGCTAATTTGAAAGTCATAGATTTGTATCAGAATTGATCCAAAGAACTACTTAAAATAAATATGAATATTTTTATTAAAGCTCCATCCTTTAACAAACCCTTAAGTTTGTTCCTCCTGTTTAATAGGGGTGAAATTATCTACAATTTAATGTTGTTATTTGGTAAAATGTTCTCAGTACAGCAATTTTAAACCACTGTGCTTATTAAAATTTCATTTTAGTTTTCAAATCTCAAATTTCATTTGGCAACTATTCAGTGAAATGTATCCAACTCTTATAATCTTACCATTCACTCTTCCAAGCATTTTCTCTTCTCCTGATTATTCCTGACCCTCAACCCCCAGATGGATTCTTGCAATGAGGATAATAAAATAGTTGAAGAAACTTCTTAACTAAGATGATGGCTCATGGAAGAATCAGGGACTTGTGTGGCTTTTGAAGGCCATTACTTTGCTTCTCCAACTGCTCGGGTTGTTTCCTATTTGGTTTCTATGCTGATGATAATGGCTATAGGGATACATATTTTATCTTCTCTGAATACATTTAGCATTGCTTTCTCAGGCAAAGGCCCGGCAAATCCTAAAACTCTTCCTTCTTAGCTAATGTCTTGTTCCTTTCCATTGAACTATCGGGAATTGTTTCTGTTTCTCTCTTTGAGCCATGAGGGACCAGAATGGTAGTGTTCTTTCAAGAGTAGCAAGCCTCTTACATTCTGAAATCTCTATAGGAAGAATGAGCCAGCTCTCGTTCAGGTGAAAAGTGAGTGTAAGTTGCTCAGTAGTGTCCAACTCTTTGTGACTCCATGGACTGTAGCCTGCTGGACTCCTCTGTCCGTAGACTTCTCTGAACAGAGCCCAGCAGGCTTCAGTGGAGTGGGGAGCCATTCCCTTCTCCAGGGGATCTTCCTGACCCAGGGATCAAACCCACGTCTCCTGCATTGCAGGCATATTCTTTACCATCTGAGCCACAGGTGTTACTCCCAAATTCCAGGCGTATTTCTGTGAATCACTATTTTTATCACCAGATAGGCAAACACAATCAAAGAGAAACTATTTTAAAAATCCCAGAACTTTGGTGGTGGTTCAGTTTAGTCGCTAAGTCGTGTCCATTCTTGTGACCCCATGGACCATAGCCTGCCAGACTCCTCTGTCCATTGGATTCTCCAGGCTAGAATCCTGGAGTGAGTTGCCATTTCCTTCTCCAAAGGAACCAACCAGGAATCGACCCTGGGTCTCCTGCTTTGAAGGCAGACTTACTACCAACTGAGCTAGGAGGGAAGCCCAGAATATTAATACCCAGAAATTTCACTGTATCCATCGTGGTGGATAGGCTCAAAGGTGGTTCCCAAGATTTCTACTGCTTGGTCTTGAAGTTCATGTGAAATTCTCTCACCCTAAGCTTTGATAGGACCTGTCAGTTCAGTCACTCATGTGTGTCTGACTCTTTGTGACCCCATGGACTGCAGCACATCAAGCTTCTCTGTCCATCAACAACACTCAGAGCTTGCTCGAATTCACGTTCATCGAGTTGGTGATGTCATCCAACCATCTCATGCTTTTTCATCCTCTTCTTCTCCCAATTTCAATCTTTTCCAGCATCAGGGTCTTTTCCAATGAATTAGTTCTTCACATCAGGTGGCCAAAGTATTGGAGTTTCAGCTTCAGCATCAGTTCTCCCAATGAATATTTAGGACTGATTCCTTTTAGGATTGACTAGTTTGATCTCCTTGCAGTCCAAGGGACTGTGAAGAGTCTTCTCCACCACCACAGTTCAAAAACATCAGTTCTTCGGCACTCAGCTTTTTTATAGTCCAACTCTCACATCCATACATGACTACTGGAAAAATCATAGCTTTGACTAGACAGACCTTTGTTAACAAAGTAATGTGTCTGCTTTTTAATATGCTGTCTATGTTGGTCAGAGCTTTTCTTTCAAGGAGCAAAAATCTTTTAATTTCATGGCTACAGTCACAATCTTCAGTAATTTTGGAGCCCCCCAAAATAAATCCTCTCACTGTTTCCATTGTTTCCCCATCTATTTGCTATGAAGTGATGGGACCAGATGCCATGATCTTAGTTTCCTGAATGTTGAATTTTAAGCAAACTTTTTCACTCTCCTCCTTTACTTTCATCAAGAGACTCTTTAGTTCCTATTTGCTTTCTGCCATAAGGGTGGTGTCATTTGCCTATGTGAGGTTATTGATGCTTCTGTTGTCATTCTAGATTCCAGCTTGTGCTTCATCCAGCCCAGCATTTCTCATGATGTACTCTGATATAATTTAAATAAGCAAGATGACAATAAACAGCCTTAACGTGCTCCTTTCCTAATTTGGGACCAGTCAGTTGTTCCATGTCCAGTTCTAACTGTTGCTTCTTGGCCTGCATGCAGTTATCTCAGAAGGCAGGTAAGGTGGTATTCCCGTCTTTTGAAGAATTTTTCAGTTTGTTGAGATAACACAGCATAGTCAATGAAGCAGAATTAGATGTTTTTATGAAATTCTCTTGCTTTTTCCATGATCCAACGTATATTGGCAATTTGGTCTCTGGTTTCTCTGCCTTTTCTAAATCCAGCTTGAACATCTGGAAGTTCTTGGTTCACTCACTATTGAAACCTAGCTTAGATAGTTTTGAGCATTACTTTGGTAACGTGTGAGATAAGTGCAACTGCGCAGTAGCTTGAACATTCTTTGGCACTGCCTTTCTTTGGGATTCAAATAAAAACTGACCTTTTCCAGTACTGTGGCCACTGCTGAATGTTCCTAATTTGCTGGCATATTGAGTGCAGCACTTTCACAGCATCATCTTTCAGGATTTGAAATAGCTCAACTGGAATTCCATCACTTCCACTAGCTTTGTTTCTCATAATGCTTCCTAAGGCCCACTTGACTTCACATTCCAGGATGTCTGGCTCTAGCTGAGTGATCACACTGTCATGGTTAGGACCTGTGTATTGCTTTTATTAAAAATAGAATATTGTGAAGACAAGAGGATGTCTGTGATGATGATATGAACTTGATTACACTACATGAGCTTGTCACCCATTTTACAAGGAAATCCTTTCAACCTCACCTGTTTTTAAGAAACAAACCGGCCTAATGTGAGCATCCATGTGGAAAGGGTCATATGGCAAGGAACTGAGGATAGCCTGTAACCAACAGCCAGGAAGAAGGAAATAATCTTCGCCCAGCAAGGAGCAACTCTTTCCCAAATCAAACCTTTGATTAAACTCTAGCTTTGATGGACACGTTGATTGCAACTTCATAAGATCTGGAAGGAAAGGACTGAGATAAGCAGTGCCCAGAAGCCTGATCCACAGATACTATGAGATAACACATGTGTTTTTAAGTGCTTAAATTTGTCCTAATTTTGTAACAAAGCTGTAGATAGCCAATACCTTGTAGAAAGACGAATCTCTCTTCTAGCAATCTTTTTTTTTTTCCCTAACTGGTGAGTGAGAAATACAACCGGGGAAAAACTGTGAAAGTGAAGTTGCTCAGTCGTATCCGACTCTTCGCGACCCCATGGACTACAGCCTACCAGGCTCCTCCACCCATGGGATTTTCCAGTCAAGAGTACTGGAGTGGGTTGCCGTTGCCTTCTCCAGGGAAAAACTAGTCCTCTTAGTTTTCATTGACCTTGTCTATCCATTGTGAAATGCTCTGCCCTGAGTCTTAGTAAAAATGATGGAGGTGGGTGGGAAAGGAAGTGAAAATGGTCCTGCAGTGGAAATGGCTGCAGCTAGGTTTTAAAAAAAGAGAGAAAGTTTTCACTTGAGACTGTATTATGGGAGGAACTGTGTGAAAAGGGAAGAGAAAATGAAATGAAAAAATACCTGTCAACAGTGAAAGAATTAGTAACAGAAGACTGTCAGAAACACAATTGTATACTATAAAAAAGTATGTCTTGTTGCTCTATGGAAATAAATAAGGAAAGATACAGCAAGGAAGTGGAAAGCCATGACATCAAATTAGATTTTTTAAATAGAGTTATGAGGAACAGAGGTTAGCCTGATGTTACTAGAAAAAAAAAATTAAAGTCAAAAATAATCAGTGTAACTAAGAAATACACCTTCTAAACATAGCTGTGCATTGAATGAGGAAAATATTTTTAAATGTTTACTCTTACAGTAAAATAAGCCAGATTGAAGGGAGCTTTGAAAGATAGGTATGTCAAAACCAGTCCAGAAACTGGTAAATGCCATTAACTGTGTGTTTCTCAGTTCAGTCAGTGAAAATGGAGAAGGCAGAAAACTGAAGTTTGGAGAATTTTGTTGACACGATATGGCTTCCTCCTCCTGTGTTGTAACACTCATGGTTTTGAAAGCAGTAGTAGATCCTCAGGAAGTAGAGAATGTCTTAAAATATTCCAAAGGAAGAAGGAACACTTTACTAAATTTAATATTTTTCTAGCTGTTTATGTTAACCATTGGCAAATATTTTCAATGTGATTAAATATTGGAGAAAGAGAAAATCAAAATATAAGTGGAAACATTTGACAACTCCAAACCACATAAAGTGCAGAACATTATTTTAAAAAGAAAAGAGAAGGTGCAAAAGTTGAAGCTTAAAAGAAATTAAGCCTGTCAATTATAACTCAATTAAACAAACTAAACTGAAACTATTAGATATCTGCAGGAATTTGCTGGGGTGCTGTTATTTCTGACAGAGTGATATATTTGATCTAAAATAACAAGTAAGGAAATATCACAGAATGCTTCATAAATTTAGGGAGAAATAGTGCTTGGAAATATAAGAAAATACAGTACTTATATCTGATTTCAGAGCAGCTATTTGACAATATATCTGGGATTATGTTTCACAAAATATGTTACTACTAGTTTTTGTCAAAGTTGGGGTTGAGCTAGATATTAGCACATGGAATAGAAAAGAGTGAAAAAAAATTGTAAATGCACAGATATTTATTTGTTACCTATAAAAAAAATTGATTCAGCTTTTAAACCTGGACAAATGCAATCTGTAAAGGAAAAGAAAGCAGTAGGTTGAAATCCAGTGCTAGCCTATAAAAATATGCTTCTGTATGGTAGTAGTTGTGAGGAAAATACACTATAACTTCCAAATTTTCAGTCTGTGTCTGGTCAGAGAGATAAGGAAACATAGATCATGAAGTCACTGAATATGCTACTATCCTCTATTGTTGCATTTTCTGAGAGTATGTGAATAGCCCAAAGATAACAGGGAAAAGTCATCAGTGTCCTTTGTAAGTGAAAGGTGGAGGGAATGATGCTTGAAGTAGAGCTTGGAGATAAACAAAAGCCAACAGGTAGGAAAAGGAAGGGCAGTTTAGAAAGAAAAACAGTATATGCCAAGGGATGTTAGTGGGAAATCGAAGTAATTTCTTATTGCTGATTTTTTCTGCTAACCAGAGACAGGAAGCAAAATGATAGTTTGGAAACTGACACAGAATAAAAATTCAAAAATGATCTGAGAGATAGTTACGTATCAACAGAACTTGGTAACTAATTAAATATAGTGTTGGAAGAAGAATGGAGTAGAGGATATCTAAACTTACAGATAAGGGCAGCCAGGTAGATGGCCACCAAAAAAAACAGCAAATGCAGGAAGATCAGTTTTGCAATGGATCAGTTTTGGGATGGATATTGTTAACTAAACTTGTCATAAGCATTTTGTAATATATGAAAAGTGACTTTCTGAAACACAGTGGATATAGCCCAGGCTTCCTGGGTGGGTCATTAGTAAAGAATCCACTTGCAGTGTAGGAGATGCAGGGGATTTGGGTTCGATCCCTAGGTCGGAAAGATCCCCTGGAGGAGGACATGGCAACCCATTCCAGTATTCTTGCTTGGAGAATTCCATGGACAGAGGAGCCTGGCGAGTCTCTTATCTCCTGCATTGACAGGCAGGTTCTTTACCACTAGTGCCACCTGGGAAGCCCTACAATACTACTATATGGCTGTACAAAAAATGTTCTCTTCAAACTTGAGGAGCATTTATTCTGAGACCCTGCATATTTCTGGTGGGTAAAATTAGAACCAGTGGGAAATTACAACTGTTTGCTTTTCAGTTCTTTCCAATTTTTCTACCACAAATATGTCAGTTTGATAACTGTAAAACAATCGTTAAAAATCTCTTTCAAATAATAATTCTAAATTGTGGGATGGTAAAGAAAATCATTAAAAGTAATTTTGAGAAATAATGATATTTCATTCATTTTAAATAACAGCTCTTTTGCTTTTATTGTGATAAAGTTTAAACAGAAGTGATTGCCTAAAACATGCCACTGCTGTTTTGTTAGAATGTGTAAATTAAAGCAGAAAGAATCTGTAGTCAGAGTGAATAAATGATTAAAATAGAGTTACTAATTTTAAAAGACTAAAGAGAGGTTGGATTGTTCCTTTCTTTTGCCCCAGCCACTCTCTGCACTCCCACCAACTCCATAAGCCCAACAAAGTGTGAGTGATGTGCAATAAAACCAGCTTATTACAGTAGATTGACTAGATAGGGTATAGGCAGAAAGTAGTTGATTCTTTTTCTCTAGTTACTATTAGCATCTTTTAGAAAAAGTATTTCCCTGGCCTTTGTTGAAAAAATATTTAACAATATTCAAATAATAAGCTCTTAATAAAACTCCAGTCTAAATAGAACAATTATAGAACTTCAAACTTTCATTTATTTTATAACTTATAACTTTTTCCAGTTCAGTTTTACCTCAAGTCTGAAACACTTGCAGTGGGAAAGATTTGTGTGCTTTCACATTTTTCTCCATTGACTATCATTGTTTTGGACCCTTGGGAGCTGGAGCTCAAAAAAAGAGGAAGAAGAAAGCCAAAGCATTCTTTTCCTTAATCTGCTGTTTCCTTCTGTACCTTCATTTCACAGTTTTTGATTCTTTCTCTCTTCTGTTCATTTGGACATACCTACTCCACTCAGACTTTTTCATTAGAAGTTCCCTTCACGTAGAGTAAAACATTCTCAGACTTAAAATTTCCTCTTTAACTATTGGTCTCCAGTGATTCACTCCTTTCAAGGGTTACCTTGTTCTTCCAGCAGTTCTTGCCTTGCAGGTTTTTCCCTAAATGGATCTGTTTCAGCTCTTTTTTTTGTTGGCTCCACACTCATCTATGAGACGCTAACCCACCATCTTTCTCCAAATTTTGGAAATACAAGTTCTTTGTAAAAGGTTGTTTTTTTTTCTCTCTCTCTCTCTTTCCTCTGACATCAGGGGAGGCAATTCTAGTCACACACTCTTGCCTTCAGATTTCTCAAAGGTCAGATTCTTATGCCTTTCCTTTACATTTGAAGGACTGCATGGCTAACCATAAGATTTTGACTAATCAAAAAGAAAAATCCATTATCTTCTGTCATTTAATTTTGAATCATATTTGTTTATTTATATTTTATATCTCCCTGTCTTTCTATGCTGCATTATGGGCGACATATTCCAATCTATCTTCAAGTTTATAAACATTCTCTTCAGATGGGTTCATTTTGCTATATAAGGCATCCTTTAACTTTTTAATGATAATGCTTATATTTTTCATTTCCAGAAATTAATTTCAAAAGTCTGCCTGCTGCTGCTGCTGCTAAGTCGCTTCAGTCGTGTCCAACTCTGTGTGACCCTAGATGGCAGCCCACCAGGCTTCCCTGTCCCTGGGATTCTCCAGGCAAGAACACTGGAGTGGGTTGCCATTGCCTTCTCCAAAGCACAAAAGTGAAAAGTGAAATTAAAGTCACTCAGTTGTGTCGGACTCTTAGAGACCCCATGAACTGAAGCCTGGCAGGTTCCTCCTTCCATGGGATTTTCCAGGCAAAAGAGTACTGGAGTGGGGTGCCATTGCCTTCTCTGAAAGACTGCCTGGTTATGTATAATAACATCTTGTTTCTTTGCAGTTTTAATCATATTTATCTAGATAATGCATATGTATGGTCATTTATATTCTATTTGCTTTTTAAAGTCCAATACTTGATGTCTTTGGAGATAGGATTTTTAATAAGTTCTTTTGAAACTTGCTCTTAGTGTTGTGCTTGTAGGGTTGTTGTTTTGTTTTGTGTTTAGCTAATACTTAGCTAAACTCAATCTAATGCATTTGCTTGACTATTTTTTCCCCCTAGAGAGAATTTGCATTTGCATTGCATTTGGAGGTGCTATAAACTTTAATTTACCTATCTCTCTTAAACATTTCCTAGAAAGTTATATCAGAAATCAGAAATCACTGTTATGTGCCATTGTCTTGGAATATGACATGTAGTCATCACTAACTATAAGTGAGGCTAATAAAATGTTATTTTCGTGTTTAATGTCTCCCAAACAAAATCCTTGTGTCTCAACTGGTAAAGAATCTGCCTGCAATGCGAGGCACCTGGATTGGGAAGATCCCCTGGAGAAGGGAAAGGCTACCTACTCCAGTATTCTGGCCTAGAGAATTCCATTGACTGTGTAGTCTATGGGGTCTCAAAGAGTCTGACATGACTAAGTGACTTTCACTTTACAAACAAAATCAGGCTTACCTTAGAAAGTGGAAAAGAATGAATAGGAATAGGGGACGAACAGTCACAATATGGTCTATTTTGAGAATGGCACTTTTTAAACACTCAGGATATGTTAGTTGCATGGAAATTTCATGTAAAATTCAAGGTAAACACAGAATGTATTTGCATTATCCCTCAACACATTTAATTAGGCTCAACATTTTTAGGATAGGATAATCATGTAGAAACATCTCTAAAAATATTAGACATTTGAGTTCATCCTTTTGAAAGTTGAGTTTAACTTCATATATTCTACTTCACATCAGGGAAGATAAAATGTTGAAATATGTCAAAAAAATATTCATAGTCAAAATTAAAGCTGTGTACTTTTTTAATTCATGAAAGTTAGACTGTTTTTCATTACCTGTGATTTTCAAGAAAAATTCTTGTGTCATAAATATTTCATAGTGATGACAGTTTCTGTGAGGAAATATTTCAGCCTTTAGTGTTTATATGTTCTATCCAGGAATTTTAACTAAAACATTGAATAAGAGGATTGAAGGAAAAAGTTTATTGATTAAAATGAACTTAAATAATTTATATTGTTTTGCTATATACTAAAAAAGTTTTTGAAACTTAGGCATTATTAATCAATATTTTTAACCTGTGACCTGAAATTCTTTGGCTCAGAAAAAAAAATATATATATGTTTTATATTTTTAAAATTTTTGTTATCATTGTAAGAGACTGAAATTCCATAACTAAGATGAACTCTAGCAGATTATTTATAAAACACAATTAAGGATATATCCATAAGTGGAATACAAGAAAGGTATGCCGATGTCTGAATCTATGTTCAACAAAGGTTTCACACTTCCTCCAGTGCAGAAGGAGTTAAAATGTTCCATGTCTAGAAGATTGTGTTGAATAAAAGTCTTTCAAACTGAGAGAGCTCAAATACAAATATGCACATGCAAAGTGACCTATATTGTGGCTTCCAAGAAAAAGAGAAGCAGCTCGAGACCAAGCCCGTATCAGCTCACAATATAAAGTCATGTGTAGAATTCAAACTTTATTATTTCCAAAAACAAAGACAGCAGACTTCCTTCACTGAACATAAACAGAAAGAATAATTTCAATAAGTAAGCAAGCTCATTTCCCTTAATCCATAAATACTTGGACTCTGTCTTATAACGGTTTTAAATCATTGATAGGTTGTAACCAAGGGAGAAATCATTACTGATTTACTCTCAAATGTATTCTGATAATTATCCACTTAGTATGTATTGCCTGTTGCCGGTTCACCTCTCCAGGTAGGAACTGAACAGGAGGGATGAGTAAGGTTTTGACATAAACGTGTTTATCAAAAGGATCGAAAAAGTAAAGTATATCTATAGTTTTGGTAGAGTGCTGGCCATCATTTGGAATTCTTAAAAGATCATTTTAGTATGAAGTCCATTGAAATGTGGGTTGGTAGTCAGAAGTTCTCTGAAGTTTCTCTGTATATGTGTATGATTTAGAAAGAAACTATCAGAATGAATGAAGTTTGTTGAAGTTTGAAGACTTTCTTTAGAAATTATTATAATTATTTTGAAAAAATATGATGTAGTTAAATCATTGCAATTCTCAATGTTGTTTCTAGTGGAATGATATTTTAATAAAATGGAGAGTGGAAGTTTGGAGACAGAAATAGCGTAAGTTTGGAAACAGTACATCTGCTGTATATAAGCATACAGGGTTGAGAAAAATATACTCACCTGGTGAACGTATTTTAATCTCGTGATAATTACAAACTTGTGGGACATTTCATTCTTTTCAACCTATTTGTACTTTTGGATGTAAACTGTGTCTTTTATAGATAGTTTATATTTGGATCATATTTGTTTATCCCTTCCACCAGTTTCTACTTTTTTCATTCAAGTGCTCAATCCTTTTGCATTTAATGTAATTATGTTACACTTTTTCTGTTATTTTACTATTATTTTGTATATTTTAATGTCTTTTTTGTTCCTCTATTCTTCCAATACTGTTTTATTTTTGCTATATTAGTGTTTTCTAACATATTGGGTTGATCAAAAATGTCATTTGGTTTCTTCCATAAGGTGTTACACAGAAACCCAAATGAACTTTTTGGCCAGCCCAATATCATTTGAATTCTCTAATTATCTCATATATAATTTTTTTCTTCTTTAGTATTTCTTTTTTTTTTTTTGTTATTTCTGTAGTGCTTACCTAAGGATTATAATTAACATGCTATAACATTTAGCTTGGTTTAATATTAATTAAGTTCAGTAGTATAAGAAAAGTTTCTCTTATATAGCTCCATTTTTCCTTTTCCTTTTGCTATCATTGTCATGAAACTTATATCTTTCTACATTGTAATACATCAATACAATTTTCTAGTTATTGCTTTTTCAGTTGTCTTTAAAATTGCTTAAACTTACAATTTTAATGTTAGAAGAGAATATATAATTTAAAAGGGCATATAGTTGTCCCTCAGTATTCATTTGGGATTGATTCCAGGACCACCCTCACGTGCACCAAAATCTGTAAATTTTCAAGTCCTTTATATAAAATGACATAGTTTGCATGTAACCTGGTACACTTTAATTCATCTATAGATTACTTATAATACCAAATACAATGTAAATCCTATATAAATAGTTATAAATATTAATGTAGCAAGTTACCAGAATGGAACAAGTTGAAGTTTTACTTTTGGGGAACTTCCGGAATATATATTTCATGTCTTGCTGAATATTTGGTGGAAAAAAGTTCACTTCAGTTGATCAGACTAAGGGTGATGGCGAGAATAGAGGAATTAGGAAGGGGAGTTGTAATGAGGTTAGACATGCTAAGATCGTAGACTCAGAAATGAAATGGGAAGAAGAAAAATGTATTATTGGTAATAGCAACATTTAAAACAAGTCCATCTATCTCAGTTATTTATGCATTTGTTTATATATGTTATCAATTCTGTGAGTGTCATTTGGGTCTTTCGATAATCAGTCATATTTTGACACATATTTATTTAGCACTTCCTAACATTATATTTAGTGCTTGGGGTTCATTTACTAAAGTGGCCTGAAGAGACAGTCTCTGATCCTTATGAAACTAAAAGGTCAGTTTCTCAAAGCACTGGCAGTTTTTCATACTTTTGAAGAAAACATACTGCTATCATCTAATGGATATTCTCATATGTAGTAAGAGAAGATGATCTATTTTTTACTAAAATATTTAGGATGTTAAAAAATGATCATAATCAAAACATGACATTGTTTTCCCTATCACTAAAAATCACCAAGTGACTCCATCCTTGGTGGTGGTATTCTGTTTTGAGATATTTGTCTATTTTATAAATCTCAGACTTGAAATAATCCCCAGATAAGACGTATGTCGTATACTATTTTGTAATGAAATACTTTGTTTCCATTTTCTAGAACATATCCATAAAATTAAATTTAAATCTAATAATGTGACCTACATAAGGAAAAATAATTTTCTTGTGTCTCAGATATGCATTTGAAATAGCTCCAAGAGTTTTTGTAAATTCAATAGAAAAAAATTATGTTTTGAAATGACCCCTACTTCAGTAGTTTTATTAAAAAAGCTATATATGCTGGAAACCAAGCAATTGATGAAATAAATTTAACTCTAGCAATTAAATATTCTAACTTTCCATTTATATGGCATATTATACTGGGCTACATTGTCTCCAAAATTATATGTACACAAATTATATTTTGAAATAGTAATTTACTGGGATATAATAACACATGATTGAAATGTGATAGTATATGTTTGAAAAATTTAGTTTTCTTATTAAAAATTCTAGTTTTAATGGTGTAGCTTCTGTTTCATATGCTAATATGGGCACAATGAAAAGAATATTTCATATTGCCTTACTATATCTCAAAAAATAATTTCTCTATCAGATAATTTTAACAAATCCACAGTATCCATAGTTTTACTTAACAGAAATCTAGTCTTTGGTTAAACATCAAAACTCCTCAAAATATTTAAAAGCAAATTCTAATATCACTTATGTATCATTTTGCATCACCTAACAAAATTTCAATTTTCAAATGTGTTCAAGGAACTCTGATGGGTGATGTGTGTAATATTATGAAACACAACCAATTTCCAAATGTTAAGGATGTTAAGTGTTGGTGAATAAGAGGAATGTTTTTTTCTGAGGTTTATTTTAGTGTTATATTTTAATAATCACTGAATAAAATAATACTAAATACAGATGGTTTTCAAGAAGTATTAAGGGCTTAGGAGAGCATGTTGACCTAGGTAGTATTATTGGTTAAAGGGCACTGGTTACAAATAAAACTTAGAAGAAAAGAATTTTAAAATATAAAGGCAGTTTAATCTCAGACAGAAGAGTCTGAACCTTATTCATTTACTCATTATTTGCTCTTAGTTGAGAAAATATGAAATAAAAACCTGCCCTTTATAAATATTATGTTTTATTATTATTATTTTTTTGTACAGAGAAGGTTGGAGGCAAGAGGGCAAGAAAACAATTAGAGACTTGCATTAGTCTAGAAATATGAAAATATTTTGATTGGAAAATTAGCCACAGGAATAAGAAACAAAGCAGAGCTAATAGATACATTTCAAATATTTTATGTTACTTGGTAAATTATTAGCTATTAAGATGAAAGATTTTAGAATAATTTATAATTTTGAGCTTGATTGACTAGAGACATAGTAATTCCATAATGAGGAAAGGGCAGAGGTTCTGGCCATGAGGATTAAATATGAGTCTAATTTAAACATGTTGAACTGGAGGGCACAACAGATTGTGCAATAATATATTTTGGTAAGGAATTGGAAATGTGGAAAAAAATGTAGAATAGTTTGTAGGATCCTAAAGAATAGATGAACTATATATAATTATACATGAACATCCCTACATAGTTACTTATTACAAGCTGTAAAAGTGAAAATGAAGGATGTGACTGATTATATACCTGTAAAAGTCCTTATTTTTCTTTATCTCAGTGGGTCAAACTAATTTTTTTTTAAGATAACGAAATATGGTGACCTACTTTCCTTTTCAGAGGTCTTAGAAAGCAAGTTTGTTTTTACTGTTCCAATAATTCAAGTATTATTATAAACACTCTTGGCAGTAATGGCATGCATGATGGAGTCTGAAGAATAAAGCTTATAGGGATTACCTACTTTGACATCTTGTCTCCTGTAAGTAGATAAAATGTTGAAAAGGAAAATAACTATGATGAATTAGGAATATTAAACAACATGTCACACTAATGAAGGAATTTATGTCACAGGAAGATTCATTTTGAATATATATGTACAAAAGACAATTGAAAGCAATAGGATATTTAGGGCAAAGGATATTTATGTCTTTCAAAGAATGTGGTTTCATGTCAACTTCTTTTGTCAGTGCAAATGAGTAATATGATCATTCTGCATGCTATTACTATGTTACCACTACTTAGATAAAGATAAATTATTTAATTATTTGTAAAAAAAATTTATCTTACTAAATTGCCAATAGAGATTTTGCAAAGTAAGTAAATAATACTTTTTTTAACAATAGACAAAAATATATTTGTGCAGTTTTGTTTTACCAATGTCTGATTTTCTCTGCTGAGTTAAAGCTTTCTCTCCCCTTAAATCTGAGGTTTTTGAAAAAATATGTTTCATATATATATAAGATTAATTAGACTGTACTCAGAATTCTCCCCATACTTTTTGTCATGAAAGAGCTTTTATTCTTTGAATCAATATTTTTTAATCAAAAGCTATCTCCCCATTGCTCAGATTCAGTTCAGTTCAGTTCAGTCACTCAATTGTGTCCGACTCTTTGCCACCCCATGAATCGCAGCATACCAGGCCTCCCTGTCCATCACCAATGCCTGGAGTTCACTCAACCTCATGTCCATCAAGTTGGTGATGCCATCCAGTCATCTCATCCTCTGTTGTCCCCTTCTCCTCCTGCCCCCAATCCCTCCCAGCATCAGAGTCTTTTCCAATGAGTCCACTCTTCACATGAGGTGGCCAAAGTATTGCAGTTTCAGCTTTAGCATCAGTCCTTCCAATGAACACCCAGGGTTGATCTCCTTTAGAATGGACTGGTTGGATCTCCTTGCAGTCCAAGGGACTCTCAAGAGTCTTCTCCAATACCACAGTTCAAAAGCATCAATTCTTGGGCCCGATCAGCTTTCTTCACAGCCCAAAGCTCTCACATCCATATATGACCACTGGAAAAACCATAGCCTTGACTAGACGGACCTTGGTTGGCAAAATTTGTCTCTGCTTTTTAATATGCTATCTAGGTTGGTCATAACTTTCCTTCCAAGGAGTAAGCGTCTTTTAATTTCATGGCTGCAGTCAGCATCTGCAGTGATTTTGGAGCCCAAAAAAATAAAGTCTTACACTGTTTCCACTGTTTTTCCATCTATTTCCCATGAAGTGATGGGACCAGATGCCATGAGCTTAGTTTTCTAAAGTATTGAGCTTCAAGCCAACTTTTTCACTCTTCTCTTTCACTTTCATCAAGAGGCTTTTGAGTTCCTCTTTACTTTCTGCCATAAGGGTGGTGTCATCTGCATATCTGAGGTTATTGATATTTCCCCCTGGCAATCTTAAATTTCCCAAAGTCTGTGCTTCTTCCAGCCCAACATTTCTCATGATGTACTCTGTGTATAAGTTAAATAAGCAGGGTGACAATATACAGCCTTGACGAACTCCTTTTCCTATTTGGAACCAGTCTATTGTTCCATGCCCAGTTCTAACTGTTGCTTCCTGACCTGCATACAGGTTTCTCAATAGGCAGGTAAAGGTGGTCTGGTATTCCCATCTCTTTCAGAATTTTCAAGCTGATATATCTCCCCTTCCCCCAACTTTTGGAAAAATTATATACCATGAAACCAATCCCCAGTGCCCAAAACTTTGGGGAGTGCTGTCTTAGATCGTTATGGGAGGTGATGTTGGCTTGGTCAAATATGAGTATAAAAATTATTTGAAAAATGATAATATTAGGGATCTAGTCTAGATTAGGATGACAAAGCATGCTAAGGTGCAGAGATACATAGACTACGAGAGAACAAGACAACTTTAAGGGTAATTCTCTTTGGTGCTTTGGGGTCTGAGGAACTGAGTAAGTACTTTTATTTAGTGAGTTAGAAAATATTAGAGAAGATGCTGGTTAGATTTGCTTATTAATATCAAAAGGAATTTGCTTAATATAAATATGGCAGACATGGCATAGATTTATGACAATTTCCCTTCCCATCACTCATGTAGATTATTTTGTCTTTCATTAAAGCAGCACCTAATTATTGTCCTCTATAAGAAAGTTTTTGATAAAAACTCAATCTACCGTTAGTATTTAAAGCAATCCATGAAACTTATTTAGATTAAGCAGCCAGAAATATTTAATAAAGAAGAGCTCTTGAAGAGTTAGTCTTGGGAAATTCTATCGTGTGCTAATTAAAAAGAAAATAATCCAGCTAAATAAATGAGAAGAAACACATAATGAGGCAGGAAGAAGCCAAGAGAGTACAGTGTTGTATAGAGTGACAGAAAAAATACTTAAGAAAGAAAGGAAATGATCAGCTATAGCAAATGCTGCATAACTGAATGTTGTAAGTACAGCAAGTTATTTATTGAACTTCATGAAGTGGAAATTATTATGCACAATAAAATGTGTCATAGGAATTAGACACATAGGTTCAATTGAAGTGGGTTTAAGAGAAAGTAGGAGGGGTTTAAAAACCCAATTTTTGGGGGAATTTGGGAGGGAAAATATAAATAAAAAAATTTAGGAAGGGAATTTTTGGAAATTTGGTTTAAAGCACTTTTTGGAAGAAAATAAGTGATAGTGAAGAGATACAGAGAACTAAAGCACTTGTTTTTCCCTTTTTTTTGGGGACATAAGCTTAACCAAAAAAATTTTTTTTTCTCTGCTCCCTCCCTTTTTAATGATTCATGTAGAACAAAAAATAAAGCAATAGAGAGAGTGTTAAACACTGGATCAACATTCTTGTGTTGATGATAGGGAATGGATCCCAATTTCAAAGGGAGGGGTTGGCCACAGACAGGTCATATTGAGTATTGTTCTCAGTCGCTTCAGTACTGTCTGAATCTTTGTGACCCCATGGACTGTAACCCACCTTGTTTCTCTGTCCGTGGGATTCTCCAGACAAGAATACTGGAGTGGGTTGCCATGCCCTCCTCCAGGGGATTTTCCCTGAACCCAGGGATTGAACCCATGTCTCTTGTTTTGCAGATGGATTCTTTAACCACTGAAATGAACACAAAACTTGTACATGTGAATAATTAGGATTTAGGTGGGAAGATGAGTTTTAAAAAATTTTTTAAGTGAACTATAAGAGAGGGCATTAGGTAAGAGTTAAAGAGTAGGGGAGGGTAAAGGTTTCAAGAAAGAACAAAAGGTATGAGGTGATTGAATTAAAGGATGGGGAGATGTATTCTCTAAATTGGATATCAATGTTATCAATGTGAGATTTTTCCCAAATACAGCAATTGGGTCTATAAAGTTTGGAATTATAGTAGATTTTGTACTGGCTTGAGAGATTAAGGCCCAGGATTTAGTCTGTCCTTCAATATCGAATCAAGTAATCTCTCAGGAGGCCTGGCGTGCTGTGATTCATGGGGTCGCAGAGAGTCGGACACGACTGAGCAACTGAACTGAACTGAACTGAATCTCTCATTACTTGAGAGATCTAAAGTAATCTCATCTAAACTCAGCAAGCCTCCAGTACCTTGTTTAACAACAAGATAGCATTTCCCAAGATTTTACTGTATACCAAGCCATGAGTTGAATATGGATCATAATCTCATCAATATTCAAAACCATCTGTGTCAATGTTGTTACTGTCTATTTTACATATCAACTACAAATTTTAAAGAAGGTAAGGAACTGATTCAACAAACAACTTAGCTAGCAAGTGTCAGAGTTTGGAATATCACCCTGATAAAGAATTCTAATGCTTATCCTCAAATCCTTACTGCATTTTAGTCTCGCAATAAGGGTCAAAAATAAAGCATAATTAAAAAACCAAAAAACAAAAACAAACACTGCCCATTGGTTTAAAGGAATAGATGCCATTGGTTACTTTTGAGAAAAAGTTGGCAAGCCTTTTCTGTAAAACTCCAGATGTAAATATTTCAGTCCTTGGGTAAAATGTGTCTCTGCTGCAACTATTCAGCTCTGTCATTGTAGCAGAAGAACATCCATAGGTAATATGAAAATGAATGGGCATGTCTCTATTCTAATAAATAATTGTTTACTATTGAACATAATCTGCTTCCTACTGAACAAAGTGATAGTCTTTGATGAATTAACTTAAATGAGAGCCATTGTGAAATTCTTTTAAGGATGAGACTTACAAATTTAATAATTCCCTATTTGCCAGCCACTAGGCTCAAAGACCGGAGAAGGAAATGGCAAGCCACTCCAGTACTCTTGCCTAGAAAATCCCATAGATGGAGGAGCCTGGTAGGCTGCAGTCCATGGGGTCGCTAAGTGGACTGAGCCACTTCACTTTCACTTTTCACTTTCACACATTGGAGAAGGAAATGGCAACCCACTCCAGTGTTCTTGCCTGGAGAATCCCAGGGATGGGGGTGCCTGGTGGGCTTCCATCTATGGGGTCACACAGAGTCAGACATGACCGAAGTGACTTAGTAGCAGCAGCAGGCTCAAAGACAGCCTTAGAGTTGAGTTATCCTGACAGAAATGTTTGGCTCTAGGAGTTTTATTTAAGGTATTAAGAAACAAAAACATAGGGGATACTTAAGAAAAAGGGAAGATTTAACAAGGAAATAGAAATTAAATTCTAGAAAAAAATTGTAATCCATAAAGTAAAAAAGGATATGAGACTATAACTGAAAGAACTTGACATAGCATCAAATATTTTAATTGATTTTGTTTTGAATTGTTACATAAAAGTTGAAAGTAAATCAGCACATTAATTTTCAGTTCAGTTCAGTTCAGTCGCTCGGTCGTGTCCAACTCTCCGTGACCCCATGAATCACAGCACGCCAGGCCTCCCTGTCCATCACCAACTCCCGGAGTTCACTCAAACTCATGTCCACAGAGTCAGTGATGCCATCCAGCCATCTCATTCTCTGTCGGCCCCTTCTCCTCCCGCCCCCAACCTTTCCTAGAATCAGACTCTTTTCCAGTGAGTCAACTCGTCGCATGAGGTGGCCAAAGTATTGCAGTTTCAGCTTTAGCATCAGTTCTTCCAATGAACACCCAGGATTGATCTCCTTTAGAATGGACTGGTTGGATCTCCTTGCAGTCCAAGGGACTCTCAAGAGTCTTCTCCATCACCACAGCTCAAAAGCACCACTGTTTCCCCATCTATTTCCCATGAAGTGGTGGGACCAGATGCCATGATCTTTGTTTTCTGAATGTTGAGCTTCAAGCCAACATTTTCACTCTCCTCTTTCACTTTCATCAAGAAGGTTTTGAGTTCCTATTCACTTTCTGCCATAAGGGTAGTGTCATCTGCATATCTGAGGTTATTGATATTTCTCCCAGTAATCTTGATTCCAGCTTGTGCTTCTTCCAGCCCAGCATTCCTCATGTTGTACTCTGCATATAAGTTAAATAAGCAAGGTGACAATATGTAGCCTTGACGTACTCCTTTTCCTATTTGGAACCAGTCTGTTGTTCCATGTACAGTTCTAACTGTTGCTTCCTGACCTGCATACAGGTTTCTCAAGAGGCAGGTCAGGTGGTCTGGTATTCCCATCTCTTTCAGAATGTTCCACAGTTTATTGTGATCGACACAGTCAAAGGTTTTGGCACAGTCAATGAAGCAGAAATAGATGTTTTTATGAAACTCTCTTGCTTTCTCCATGATCCAGCGAATGCTGGCAATTTGATCTCTGGTGCCTCTGCCTTTTCTAAAACCTGCTTGATCATCTGGGAGTTCACGGTTCACATATTGCTGAAGCCTGGCTTGGAGAATTTTGAGCATGACTTTACTAGCGTATGAGATGAGTGCAATTGTGCGGTAGTTTGAGCCTTTCTTTGGGATTGGAATAAAGACTGACCTTTTCCAGTCCTGTGGCCACTGCTGAGTTTTCCAAATTTGCTGGCATATTGAGTGCAGCACTTTCACAGCATCATCTTTCAATTTTAGATTTTAATTTTAGAAAGTATTAAATAATGTATCAAGTGCTATCTCATAAAACTATAGAGTATTAGGTTAAAACGACTTTAAAATCAGTAATACAATAGCTTCAAATATTTTATTTGGTATGCACTATCATACTCAGAGTTTTTACAGGTGTTGTCAAGATGACGTTAAATAATTTATAATGATGTTAACGTCAACATCTTGCAAGGTGTTCCTTCCATCTTTGGAGATGCCTAACAGTGTTGGAAAAGACTCTTGAGAGTTCCTTGGACTGCAAGGAGAGCCAACCAGTCTATTCTAAAGGAGATCAGTCCTGGGTGTTCATTGGAAGGACTGATGCTAAAGCTGAATAGCCACCTCATGCAAAGAGTTGACTCACTGGAAAAGACTCTGATGCTGGGAGGAATTGGGGGCGGGAGGAGAAGGGGACGACAGAGAATGAGATGGCTGGATGTCATCACTGACTCGATGGACATGAGTTTGAGTGAACTCTGGGAGTTGGTGATGGACAGGGAGGCCTGGCGTGCTGCGATTCATGGGGTCGCAAAAAGTTGGACATGACTGAGCAACTGAACTGAACTGAACTGAAGAGAAATTTTTTCCACTATGATGAAAGATATCTAATCTTTTTTCCTTTAACAGTCTTTCAGATATTTAAATATGTAGCATAATTTAACCATTAATGAAAACTGCAGTCAAGTAGACTAACCATAGAAAAATAGAAACACAAAAATCTTTGAATTTCACTTCAGCTATTTAAATAGATAAGGTAGATGTCACACATTACAATATAATTTATTGGAAACCATGAAGATAAAAATATTTTATAAAGTATTTTTGAGTATTTTGATAAAGTATTTTTGAGAATGTTGAAAACTAAGTTAGAAGTTATTCATTACATTGCTGTAAAGATAAAGCCTGTTGAAGACTATTAATAAATCAGTTACCATAAAGATTCAAAGAATAAAATCATGGGGGATGTAGTTAGTGAATTTCCAAATTTATTATACCACTAAGTAATCTGTATATTGCAATTATGGACTTTTTTTTTTTTTTGCAGAAAAAGCGAGCATTCTCTTCTGATAGTGTTTCTTACAAAAATATATGTTGTGATAGCCTTTGTAATATAGCTATTTTGTCCATGTAGGAGTCATTATATTCTTGCTTTATAAGTCTATTATAAAGAAATTGAACTTGGAGAAAATTGAACCTATTCACTCAGGCTATAATGTACACACCATCTGTATGATGACTAACACAATATATGAAATATCATTAAATTGTAGCTTTAATTCCAATAATATTAAGGGATATAAATCCACTTGGTAGATAGAAAAAGTTTTCAAATCCTTTGTTTCCATGTCCTCTCTAAATTCTCTTGAGAAATTAGGCAAGTTTAACAGATGTACTTTAAACTCATAAGAATTATTTTTTCTTTTGACACTCTATGTCAGACGATGATTACCCTTTAAGGAATTTCTGAACTATCCCTACAGTTTTTAAAATTGCATTTACTGAGATATATATATGTGTGTGTGTATATATATATATACACACACAATAGTGATGGTGGTTTAGTTGCTAAGTCTTGTCCAATCTCAAGGATGGTAGCCTGCCATGCTCATCTGTACGTGGGGTTTCCCAGGCAAGAATACTAGAGTGGGTAGCCCTTTCCTTCACCAGGAGATCTTCCCTGATCCAGGGATCAAACCAGGGTCTCCTGCATTGCATGTGGATTCTTTACCAACTGAGCTACTAGGGAAGTATATATACAGTAGGTATTTCTAAGATTTTCATTTATTTAAGCTCTTGCTTCCTGTTGGTATTATTTCTTTTTAGTCAGAAGTAATCCATTTAGCATTCCTAGGAGGTTAATCAATTGAGAATAGTGTCTTTTGTCTTCCTTTACCTAAAAAGGGTACAGCAAGATGCAATCAGTCCATCCTAAAGGAAATCAGTCCTGAATATTCATTGAAAGGACTGATGCTGAAGCTGAAACTCCAATACTTTGGTCACATAATGTGAAGAGCTGACTCACTGGAAAAGACCCTGATGCTGGGAAAGACTGAAGGCAGAGGAGAAGGGGATGACAGAGGATGAGATGCTTGGATGGCATCACCAACAGGATGGACAGGAGTTTCAGCAAGCTCCGAGAAGTAATGGACAGGGAAGCCTGGGGTGCTGCAGACCATGGGGTCGCAAAGAGTCGGACACGACTGAGCAACTGAACTGACCTACAATTCTCATAATTTTGCCTTCTTTGTTGATAGATCTTTTTAATGGACAAAAAATAATAAAATCTGTATTTTTCTTAAGGACTTTAATGATGTTCCATTGTTTTATGATCCACCATGTTTGTAATAAGAAGTCTGCAGAAGAAAACAGACTCTTTTCCTATCTTCCTTACCTCCCCATCCCTCCTTAAGGCAGCTCATAAAAGCTTGTACTGAACTGAATAAATGAGTAGCCACTGTGGACCTCACAAGATTATTTAATTCTCAAAAATGTATAGACCTTGATGGTAGATGTGACACATGTTAGTTTCCCTTCCTTTCATTTATTTAAAATATTGTTATGGAGATATTGTTGTCTTATTCTGAGGCGCAATCTTGGAAGGGAGAGTGCATTTAGTCCCATGTGCAGCTGTACAAATTGTGGTGTGGCTCTATAGAAAGCCATGTGCTAAGAATAAACTCTGTTTAAAAAACAACAAAAAATTGAATTGTTTCTATGTATGTCATTTTCCTCTAGCTGCTTTGAAGAATTTTTTTTTCATTTTGATTTTCTATAGCTTGACTATAATTTGCCTACTTATAATTTCTTGGTATTTATTTTGTTTTGGGTTCACTGACCTTCTTGCATCTGTAATTTTTTTGCCTTTTACAAATTTTGTATAGTTTTAGCCATAATAACTAATTTTCTGCCCCTTTCTTTCACTCTAATTCTCTAGTACTCAAAGTACATGTACATTTCATTTTAACATACTCCCACAGATTCATAGGTTTTATTCATTTTTTAGAACTGTTTCCCACTTTGATTGGATAATTTGGGTTAATTTATCTTCAATTCTTTCTTTGCTCTATTCTGTTTGAAATTTGCTCAATTTTAGTATTCAGTTCAGTTCAGTTCATTTCAGTCACTCAGTCATGTCCGACTCTGCGACCCCATGAATTGCAGCACGCCAGGCCTTCCTGTCCATCACCAACTCCTGGAGTTCACTCAAACTCAGGTCCATCGAGTCAGTGATGCCATCCAGCCATCTCATCCTCTGTTGTCCCCTTCTCTTCCCGCCCCCAATCCCTCTCAGCATCAGGGTCTTTTCCAGTGAGTCAACTCTTCACATGAGGTGGCCAAAGTATTGGAGTTTCAGCTTTAGCATCAGTCCTTCCAATGAACACCCAGGACTGATCTCATTTAGGATGGATTGGTTGGACCTCCTTGCAGTCCAAGGTACTCTTGAGAATCTTCTCCAGCACCGCAGTTCAAAAGCATTAATTCTTTGGCACTCAATTAGTCATTAGAAATTTAAATTTTTAAATTTTCAATTAAAAAAATCCATTTTTTGCTATATTCAAAAAATCATTTTATGTATTATAAATGTTTGCATTTCTTTACCTCATTGACCATAGTTATAATATGTGCTTTAAAGTTTTGTTTGATAATTCCATCATCTGAGTAATACCAGGGTTGACATCTCTTGAATCTTGTAATATTTAATATGTCAAGTCATTTTAGATTTAATCCTGATCATTGTAAAAGATTATGTTGTGGGGACTATGTGTACTGTTATATTCCTCCAAAATGGTGATGTGTTTGATTTTTATAGACAATTAATGTAGAGTCAAACCCAGGTGTAGACTTTGCTACCTTGTAGAAGAGCTGTTCAGATTCTAGTTTAGAGTGATTTTAACCTCCTTATATGTTAGTGGTTCTCCTTTTTCAGCTATATCTTACTTGGTGATTCTGTCTCATGCTCAAATGACTCTTTTCTGGGCTTCTTTCTCTTATTACTATGTCCTGAAAGATGGTGAGCTTTCTCTCATAGTTTTAGCTACCTCAGTAAAATACAACTGTGATTCAGTTTGCCTGTAGATCCAAGTCAAAGAAATGGACAATTCAATTTTGCTAGTCATTACCTATAATTACAGCTTCCTTTCCAAAATCTACATGCATTTTATTTTCCTGTAAAACCCTCATGTGCTTGAATTTTGTATTTAGAATTTATATTTGGCATTTACAAGAGTGATATAAAGGTAAAGGTCACCAATGGTAAAGGATTGCCTGCCAGTGCAGGAGATGCAAAATACATGGGTTTGATCCCTGGGTTAGGGAACATTTCCTGGAGAATGGTGACCCACTCTATATTCTTGCCAGGAAAATTCCATGGGCAGAGGAGCCTGGTGTGCTACAGTCTGCGGGGTTGCAAAAAGTCAGACATGATTAAGCACACACATCATCATGCCACAAGAGTGATAGTTTTTTATGAACTTTCTCTGCTTTATACACATATTCAAATTTGAATATGTTATGCTTCCATTCATATTTACTACAAAACATTTCCTGTTTTCTGTATTTTTTTTTCTCTTTTTTTTACTTTACCATGAATGATTTAGTAGTATATTTATTTTTCAATGGAGAAGGAAATGGCAACCCACTCCAGTGTTCTTGCCTGGAGAATCCCAGGGATGGTGGAGCCTGGTGGGCTGCCGTCTATGGGGTCGCACAGAGTCGGACACGACTGAAGTGACTTCAATGGGCTTCCTTTGTGGCTCAACTGGTAAAGAATCCATCTGCCATGCAGGAGACCTGGGTTCAATACCTGGGTTGCGAAGATTCCCTGGAAAAGGGAAAGGTTACCCATTCCAGTAGTCTTCAAACAAGTGGGGATTTCCCTGTGGTGTTTCTAATGCATAATAATAGTTTGACATTTTTTTTTTTTACAAATAACATACTTTGAATAAGTTTAGTCTTTTTATTTTTTTCCCAGTTTCATTGAGAAATAATTAACATATAAAATTGTGTAAGTTTAAGGAGTACAATAATGAGGATTTGATATGAGTGGATATTATAAGGAGGCTCCCCTGGTGACTCAGAGGGTAAAAGAATCTGCCTGCAGTGCAGGAGACCTGGGTTTGATCCCTGGGTCAGGAAGATTCCCTGGAGAAGAGAATGGCTACCCATTCCAGTAGTCTTCCCTGGAGAATTCCATGGACAAAGGAGCTTGACAGGCTACAGACCATGGAGTTGCAAAGAGTCATTTTTCATATTTCACAAAATGCTTGTGATAAGTTTGCTTGTGACAAGTTTGCTTGTAATGATAACCATCACATCATGCTTTTACAATTGTTTTCTTCATGAAAACATTCACAGTATACTCCCTTAGCAACTTTCAAGTGTATGACAGAGTACTGTTTACTATAGTCAACGTTCCTGCATGTTAGATTCCTAACACATTAATCTTATAACTGAAATCTCATATCCATTTAGCAACATCTCATCATATCCCCCACTCTTTATCGTCTAGTCCTACTCCCAGTTTTTGGGGTTTTGGGGTTTTTTTTTTTTTAATATTTCATATATAAGTGAGATCATATAGTATTTATCTTTCTCTGATTTATTTTACTCAGCATAATCACTTCAAGGTACATCCATTTATGTTTCCACAAATAGCAGAGTTTCCTTCTTTCTCATGGATGAATAATACACTTTTTAAATATATATCACATTTCTTGATTCACTTTTCAGTGGACACTAAGACGCTTTCATGTCTTGACTATAGTGAATAATGCTACAACAATCACAGGTGTGCAAATCTCATTGAGATTTTTATTTCATTTCCTTCAGATACATACCTAAAGGTAGAATTGCTGGAGTATTTTTTTCAGGAATAAGCATACTGCTTTTTATTTATTTATTTATTTTTATCGGAGGCTAATTACTTTACAATATTATATTGGTTGGCTTTGCCATTCATTGACATGATGATGCTGAAATAAGATTGTTTTGGAAACTTTGACACAATCAGCCTGTGAAAAACATGTTTCCACATGAAATTTAAAGGGTCATAGCATTATACACTCTTTGGACAGGGACAAAATTGATGTGAATATGAGGGGCATTCTGGCACCAACAGTTTATTGTTTCTTTTTTACTTGAGTTGAATGAATGAATTTTTTAAAATAAACATTTTTTAGTGTTTCCTCTAGATATAGTAGTCTAAATTATACTGAAAAGAATATAGTTATAACTAAATACATAGAAACTGAGAATCAAATGCTTGTTACAGGTTTACATGGTAGGCCTTGATATTGAGATTCGCATCTCTCCATCAATGTCTCAGAAACAAAACTGGGTCTTCCACAGCCAGACTAATTGATTTTTATCCCCAGATATCCAGTTCTATATTTTAGTAAACATTTCTCTTCCAATATCCCATCAGTTATTCGCAGTTTGTCTTCTGTAGAATCCAAAAACTCTTTACATGGTTAAGCTAATACAGTCACTGTTTTTAATAGGAAAAGTTCAATCTTTCTTAGTATTCCAATAAATCTTGTGAATGTTACTGAACTTAATTGAAGTTTATAATTTTTTCAAATGAGAATTATATATTAAATTAAAATTTAAACTATATTAAATTAAAACATCAATATAATTCTTATTTCCCATGAAATAGGGATTAAGGTCACACTCAAGCTTATAGTTTTCATGAATTCATTCATACAAATTATTAAAGACTTAAATTGATTAAGTCTTACTTAATGTTTTCTAAATAAGAGACACTCTTCTAAACAATTTTTATGCACCAATTTATAGAAACCTCATAATGCCTTAGAGGATAAAAATAATTATTATTTTCATTTTCACTGGAGCAACTCAGTCACAGAAAAGTTGAGATTAGTGCTGAGATCACACAATTGGTGAAATTGAAATTGACACCAGAGTTTCTGGTTGCTAAGCAGATGCTTCACCCCTGTGATAAAACTCTTCTCCTTACTGATACTTCACAAATCATAGTTCTCTGTGAAACTCATCAGATTTCTTCATAATGCACAAACCAAAACGTGATAGGTCATACATGAAAGAGCAGAGTGTTGCTTCATTTGTTCTCACTTTTTATCAACCACATAGATTGCTATGTTGATCCTAGAAGTTATATGTGTGGAGTGATGTTGTTTTGATCGGAATAAAGCCAGATTGATATATTTTAACTAGTTATCCTAAGTGATATACAAAGTAATTTACTTTATGTATGAATGACTGAATATAACTATAAAATAATTTTGTAAATTATATTCCATGAATTCACTTAACACTCCTTTTTTCTTTACATTTCCTCTCAGTGAGTCACAAAGCCATGTGTAATTTGACTGAATTTTCCCTTAGAGAAATATTTCTAGTTGAAAAAATGATTCCACTGCATGGAAAGATACCTGTGGAGGAAGATTTTTCAAGGAAGTTTTGGCATGTCATTACAGACATTATCTGTAATGTGTTTGTCTCACTGTCCATAAGATCAAGGACTTATATTTGTTTGACAGATTACGTGACCAAAGAAAACAGCTGCAAATTGCTAATTCTTGGTCTATGTTGAAATACTTAAAAGAGTATCTTCCTTAAATTTCTTTAATTTGTAATTCTTTGCAGTTTGCCTTAATTTAATTGCCTAGTTCAGTTCAGTTCAGACGCTCAGTCGTGTCCGACTCTCCGCGACCCCATGAATCACAGCACGCCAGGCCTCCCTGTCCATCACCAACCCCCCGGAGTCCACTCAAACTCATGTCCACAGAGTCGGTGATGCCATCCAGCCATCTCATTCTCCGTCGTCCCCTTCTCCTCCCGCCCCCAACCTTTCCCAGCATCAGAGTCTTTTCCAGTGAGCCAACTCATCGCATGAGGTGGCCAAAGTATTGCAGTTACAGCTTTAGCATCAGTCCTTCCAAAGAACACCCAGGATCGATCTCCTTCAGAATGGACTGGTTGGATCTCCTTGCAGTCCAAGGGACTCTCAAGAGACTTCTCCAACACCACAGTTCAAAAGCATCGATTCTTCGGCGATCAGCCTTCTTCACAGTCCAACTCTCACATCCATACATGACCACGGGAAAAACCATAGCCTTGACTAGACGGACCTTGGTTGGCAAAGTAATGTCTCTGCTTTTTAATATGCTATCTAGGTTGGTCATAACTTTCCTTCCAAGGAGTAAGTGTCTTTTAATTTTATGGCTGCAATCAGCATCTGCAGTGATTTTGGAGCCCCCAAAAATAACGTCTGACACTGTTTCCACTGTTTTTCCATCTATTTCCCATGAAGTGATGGGACCAGATGCCATGATCTTTGTTTTCTGAATGTTGAGCTTCAAGCCAACCTTTTCACTCTCCTCTTTCACTTTCATCAAGAGGCTTTTGAGTTCCTCTTCACTTTCTGCCATAAGGGTAGTGTCATCTGCATATCTGAGATTATTGATATTTCTCCCAGCAATCTTGATTCCAGTTTGTGCTTCTTCCAGGCCAGCATTCCTCATGAGGTACTCTGCATATAAGTTAAATAAGCAAGGTGACAATATACAGCCTTGACGTACTCCTTTTCCTATTTGGAACCAGTCTGTTGTTCCATGTCCAGTTCTGACTGTTGCTTCCTGACCTGCATACAGGTTTCTCAAGAGGCAGGTCAGGTGGTCTGGGATTCCCATCTCTTTCAGAATGTTCCACAGTTTATTGTGATCCACACAGTCAAAGGCTTTAGCATAGTCAATGAAGCAGAAATAGATGTTCTTCTGAAACTCTCTTGCTTTCTCCGTGATCCAGCGGATGTTGGCAATTTGATCTCTGGTGCCTCTGCCTTTTCTAAAACCTGCTTGAACATCTGGGAGTTCACGGTTTACATATTGCTGAAGCCTGGCTTGGAGAATTTTGAGCATGACTTTACTAGTGTGTGAGATGAGTCCAATTGTGCGGTAGTTTGAGCATTCTTTTGCATTGCCTTTCTTTGGGATTGGAATGAAGACTGACCTTTTCCAGTCCTGTGGCCACTGCTGAGTTTTCCAAATTTGCTGGCATATTGAGTGCATCACTTTCACAGCCTCATCTTTCAAGATTTGAAATAGCTCAACTGGAATTCCATCACCACCACTAGCTTTGTTCGTAGTGATGCTTTCTAAGGCCCACTTGACTTCACATTCCAAGATGTCTGGCTCTAGGTCAGTGATCACGTTATCGTGACTATCTTGGTCGGGAAGATCTTTTTTGTACAGTTCTTCTGTGCATTCTTGCCACCTCTTCTTAATATCTTCTGCTTCTGTTAGGTCCATACCATTTCTGTCCTTTATCGAGCCCATCTTTGCATGAAATGTTCCCTTGGAATCTCTAATTTTCTTGAAGAGATCTCTTGTTTTTCCTATTTTGTTGTTTTCCTCTATTTCTTTGCATTGATTACTGAGGAAGGCTTTCTTATCTCTCCTTGCTATTCTTTGGAACTCTGCATTCAGATGCTTATATCTTTCCTTTTCTCCTTTAGGTGCCCAGTATGCTACTGGAGATCAGTGGAGAAGTAACTCTAGAAGGAATAAAGGGTTGGAGCAAAAGCGAAACCAATACCCAGTTGTGGATGTGACTGATGATAGAAGCAAGGTCTGGTGATGTGAAGAGCAATATTGCATAGGAACCTGGAATGTTAGGTCCATGAATCAAGGCAAATTGGAAGTGGTCAAACAGGAGATGACAAGAGTGAACATAGACAGTCTAGGAATCAGTGAATTAAAATGGACTGAAATGGGTGAATTTAACTCAGATGACCATTATATCTACTACTGTGGGCAGGAATCCCTTAGAAGAAATGGAGTAGCCATCATGGTCAACAAAAGAGTCCGAAATGCAGTACTTGGATGCAATCTTAAAAATGACAGAATGATTTCTGTTCATTTCCAAGGCAAACCATTCAATATTACAGTAATCCAGGCCTATGCCCCAACCAGTAACGCTGAAGAAGCCGAAGTTGAATGGTTCTATGAAGACCTACAAGACCTTTTAGAACTAACACCCAAAAAAGATGTCCTTTTCATTCTAGGGGACTGGAATGCAAAAGTAGGAAGTCAAGAAACACCTGGAATAATAGGCAAATTTGGCCTTGGAGCACGGAATGAAGCAGGGAAAAGGCTAATAGAGTTTTGTCAAGAGAACGCACTGGTCATAGCAAACACCCTCTTCCAACAACACAAGAGAAGACTCTACACATGGACATCACCAGATGGTCAACACCGAAATCAGATTGATTATATTCTTTGCAGCCAAAGATGGAGAAGCTGTATGCTGCTGCTGCTGCTGCTGCTAAGTCACTCCAGTCGTGTCTGACTCTGTGTGACCCCATAGATGACAGCCCACCAGGCTCCCCCGTCCCTGGGATTGTCCAGGCAAGAACACTAGAGTGGGTTGCCATTTCCTTCTCCAATGTGTGAAAGTGAAAAGTGAAAGTGAAGTCGCTCAGTTGTGTCTGACCCTTAGTGACCCCATGGACTGCAGCCTACCATGCTCCTCCATCCATGGGATTTTCTAGGCAAGAATACTGGAGTGGCTTACCATTGCCTTCTCCGGAGAAGCTGTATACAGTTAGCAAAAACAAGACCAGGAGCTGACTGTGGCTCAGATCATGAACTCCTTATTGCCAAATTCAGACTGAAATTGAAGAAAGTAGGGAAAACCACTAGACCATTCAGATATGACCTCAATCAAATCCCTTATGATTATACAGTGGAAGTGAGGAATAGATTTAAGGGACTAGATCTGATAAAGTGCCTGATGAACTCTGGATGGAGGTTCGTGACATTGTACAGGAGATAAGGACCAAGACCATCCTCATGGAAAAGAAATGCAGAAAAGCAAAATGGCTGTCTGAGGAGGCCTTACAAATAGCTGTGAAAAGAAGAGAAGCGAAAAGCAAAGGAGAAAAGGAAAGATATAAGCATCTGAATGTAGAGTTAATTGCCTAGACATTTCAAAATACCTTTTTTTTTCCCCTAATGAGGAAAGAGGCAAAGATAGTTTAAAAGGTTCTTCCATAAGCCTTAAACACAATTATTCCTTCTGCCTCTAATTAATACATAGAATAAAGTTTATTTGGAAAACATAAAGTTTGAAATTTTGAATTTCAGCCCCAACTGTGCTAGCTTATAGATTTTACTGAATAGATTATGCTCTCTCTGAGTATGGAGAGTAGTTTTAAATTTAGCAAGTAAAAATAAACATTTCTAGAGCAATTCTAAGACTCCTTTCTAGATTCAGACCCAACATTTTGGTTTGAAGGCCTATTACATATAAAAAGACTTAACTATATCAGTGATTAAAAGAAAATTGAGATGTCTATTTTTTAAAATAAATTCAATATTTGGCTGATGGAGCTTTTTATTACACGAACCTTCATTAAGTTGATCATATTAAAACTTATAACCTGTTTCTTATTTATTTGAATTATGTTAGTTCTGGATTAATTTAGCAAGCTTATTTCATAGGCAAATTACTAAATTTTAATTTGCCTAACCATTTAATATTATATCCCAGAAACTTTAAAATGGCTTAAATGGATTTTACAATTAAACTTAATTAGAGTTATCATTTCAGTGTCACAAAAGTTGCATAATAATGTAAAGCAAATGAACTCTATGAAAATGTGCATTAAGTTATTTCATTTAAGTTCATTTTCCTACAGTAAAATAATTTTTCAGTGATTTAATATTTATCAAGCTTTTAAAGAAAATCATTTGAATTTTTAAAATAGCTAATTGAATGCAAAATATGATTTTTACATTACTATCACTCTATGTGTGCATGTGTGTGTTTATAAACCTTGGAATTATGTATGAACAAAATGTATTAGGTATCCCCTAGGTGTTACTGTTAGCAGCGTAAATACATGAGCTTTATTTGGGTACGTACTGCATGGCCTCTGTGAGAATAGATGTTAATTCTTTCTAAAGAAACTATTGAATGACAGATAAAAGAAATTTAACTCATACATTTTAACTAATAAATTGTAGTTTCTAAAAAATGAAAACAACTGTATTTAATAAAAACGGGGAACCTAATTCAATGACAGATATAGTAGCTTATCAAACCTCACCTGGTTAATTATTAGCAGAAAGTAGCTCTTGATTCTATAAACAGTGCTTTTACATAATGAGACAAACTAGAATACACAGGATGTGAAAGCTGGTTTGTAAATCTTGCTGCAGTAGCCAGTAGAAAGAATTAGTACAGGCATATTTTGGAGACTGAATGTTCAATTTCAGACTACCACAATAAGGGAATATCACAGTAAAGTGAGTCACGTAAACTTTTTTGTTTCACAGTGCATAAAAAGTTATGTTTTTCATATATTATAAAACACTATACTAT
This sequence comes from Moschus berezovskii, assembly GCF_049115385.1. Taxonomy (NCBI): domain Eukaryota; kingdom Metazoa; phylum Chordata; class Mammalia; order Artiodactyla; family Moschidae; genus Moschus; species Moschus berezovskii. The sequence goes on along the minus strand of NC_142480.1, from coordinate 17,874,249 downwards.
AGTCTTTTAAGTGTACAATAATATTATGTCTCAAATGTGCATACCTTAATTAAAAAATATTTTATTGCTCAAAATAATAACCATTGTCTGACAATGTAGAGTTACCACTAATCTTCAGTTTGTAAAAAAATATAGTATCTGTAAAACACAATAAAGCAAAGCACAATGAAATGAGGTGTGCCTACCAAGACAATTCAACAAAGATTTGCTTATTAGGTTACTTGAGAAAATGGGTATCTTAAGTTGTACACATATACTATACAATGGAAAAGCTTAGTTATATATTTGCGTGATTGGTGTTAAGTCACTCAGCTGTGTCCAACTCTTTGTAACCCCATGGTTTGGAGCCCACCAGGTTTCTCTGTCCATGGGATTCTCCAGACAAGAATATTGGAGTGGGTTGCCATTCCCTACTCCAGGGGATCTTCCCGACCAGGGGTCAAATCCGGGTCTGCTGCATTGCAGGCAGATTCTTTACCCACTGAGCCACCAAAGAAGCCTATGATTTCACATACACAAAATGCCTCATTCTTCATTCAAAAAGTAGTTTCATACTTTGGAATATTGTACAGGCCTTGGGTCAGAGAAATTTGGGATTGGATTATCCGCCTGATATTTCCTATTATATATTTTGGAAAATAGTGCTATGTCAATTGCAGTGAAGATTCATGTTGATATATATAGGTCTTTTTGTACTATGTCTAGTATACGATCAGAATTCAGTGAAATTTTTGCGATTATTTTTAATAATGCTGTTTGTGTCCATTTTTTACAGTTCTAGATATATTATTAGGTTTTTTTTTTTTTCCCCTCCTTCGATCTCTCTGTTGTCTCTGATATTCTTAACTACCTTCACATTTTAAACTTTTTTAATTTTTGGTATAATTATACTACTGTCTTACTGATTTTCTTTTTTCTTATTGACTCATTTTACTCATTCCCACTTAAGATCACTACTTAATGTTTGGTCCTTAACTCTCATGATTTCTCCTTCCCTCTAAATTTGACCTCTTTTTACTGATTTCATACTTTAACATGTGCAATTGTGTCTGATTATCATAATTTTAGAAATAACCAATACTGAATTCCCTCCTTGGAGTGCTGTTTCCAACTGACTGATTTTTTAAATGCAATCTCAAACTGTAACAAACTCCACATCACTCATTTTCCTTTATTTCATTTCTCTGCTGGTTTATGGAGATTAAAAATCCCAAACTGTGTTTTATAAATTATTTTTTGTGAACTCTTATCAGACCTCAGTCTTCACATCCTGACATATCTAAGGGAGAAAATATAATTTGGTTATTTTGCTTTATTTATTACCAAATAATTTTTAGAAGTTAAATATTTAGCATCATTCATGTTTTGTCTATTTTTAATGTATCATTCAGATTATGTCACCTTCTGTTCAGACATATCACAATGCTAGTTCCACATTACCTAGAGTTAACTCCTTAAAATGAAATTGTAGATTGTCCAGCCTTTCCTAATTTCTCTTCTAATATCTCAATTTATCTAAAATCTCAATATATGATATTACAGTAAACAAACTGTTATCTAAATAAAACTAGTGCTTTCACATCTCCTTGATTTGTGAACTTTGTTTTCAGCCTCTTTCTCAAGTCTCCAGGCAAATCTTACATGATATTGAAAGATAAACTCAGAAGTCTACTATTTACTAAAGTCTCTGTGTGGAAGCAGTCTCTTCCTTTAAAATTTTCTGTGATAATATCCTATAAATGTATTAGCTTTATTGCTATTATAATAGTCATTTTCTACTCTTATTATTTCCTCTTTTATACTCTAAGCTTAAAAGTAGAAAGGATTCATGCATGATTAATTTTCCACAGTTCTAACACTATGCCATGCACCTATTAAATGCTCAAAAATTGTTTGTTGAGTGAATATTTCAATTCTATTTTATATATATATATTCAAATCAATGGATTTAAGATTATAACAAGGAAAACACAACATTTTAAAAATAACACACTGAAGGGTATGACTTAAAGAGAATGGACTATATCTTTGAATAAGAATGTGTTTATTAAGTTTAAAATGAAAAAGAAACTGAAAACATTAGTCACTTACTTGTGTCCAACTCTTTGTGACCCCACTGACTGTAGCCCACTAGGCTGCTCCGTCCATGTAATTCACCAGGCAAGAATACTGGAGTGGGAAGCCATTCCCTTTTCCAGGGAATCTTCCCAAATCAAGGGATCAAACGTGGGTCTCCTCCATTGCAGGCAGATTCTTTATTGTCTGAGTCACCAGGGAAGTTGAAAAGATGGAAATTCGAATAGTGATACTAAAAATCACTAGAAAAGAAAAGGATTAATGCAGCATTTAAAAAATTGTATTGAAATGGTTGGTTTATAATGTGTTCAGTTCAGTTCAGTTCAGTTCAATTCAGTCGCTCAGTCGTATCCGATTCTCCGCGACCCCATGAATCACAGCACGCCAGGCCTCCCTGTCCATCACCAACTCCCGGAGTACATTCAAACTCATGTCCACAGAGTCGGTGATGCCATCCAGCCATCTCATTCTCTGTCGTCCCCGTCTCCTCCCGCCCCCAACCTTTCCCAGCATCAGAGTCTTTTCCAGTGAGTCAACTCATCGCATGAGGTGGCCAAAGTATTGCAGTTTCAGCTTTAGCATCAGTCCCTCCAATGAACATCCAGGATTGATCTCCTTTAGAATGGACTGTTTGGATCTCCTTGCAGTATAAGGGACTCTCAAGAGTCTTCTCCAACACCACAGTTCAAAAGCATCGATTCTTCGGCGATCAGCTTTCTTCACAGTCCAACTCTCACATCCATACATGACCACGGGAAAAACCATTGCCTTGACTAGACGGACCTTGGTTGGCAAAGTAATGTCTCTGCTTTTTAATATACTATCAAGGTTGGTCATAACTTTCCTTCCAAGGAGTAAGCGTCTTTTAATTTCATGGCTGCAGTCAGCATCTGCAGTGATTTTGGAGCCCCAAAAAATAAAGCCTGACACTGTTTCCACTGTTTTTCCATCTATTTCCCACGAAGTGATGGGACCAGATGCCATGATCTTTGTTTTCTGAATGTTGAGCTTCAAGCCAACCTTTTCACTCTCCTCTTTCACTTTCATCAAGAGGCTTTTGAGTTCCTCTTCACTTTCTGCCATAAGGGTAGTATCATCTGCATATCTGAGGTTATTAATATTTCTCCCAGCAATCTTGATTCCAGCTTGTGCTTCTTCCAGCCCAGCGTTCCTCATGATGTACTCTGCATATAAGTTAAATAAGCAAGGTGACTATATATAACCTTGACGTACCCCTTTTCCTATTTGGAACCAGTCTGTTGTTCCATGTCCAGTTCTGACTGTTGCTTCCTGACCTGCATACAGGTTTCTCAAGAGGCAGGTCAGGTGGTCTGGGATTCCCATCTCTTTCAGAATGTTCCACAGTTTATTGTGATCCACACAGTCAAAGGCTTTGGCATAGTCAATGAAGCAGAAATAGATGTTTTTCTGAAACTCTCTTGCTTTCTCCATGATCCAGCGGATGTTGGCAATTTGATCTCGGGAAAATACCTATAAAAAAAAAAAGTAGACACATGTATAACTGATTTACTTTGCTGTATACTTGAAACTGTTAGTTTCAACTGAGGCTACTAACTCAGCATTTAAGGAATGAAACAAATGAATAAATTTATCAATGTAGATAGAAATTATTCTATATATATATATATTTCAGTTATGGATATTTAGTCATACTCTTCACATGTCATTGTTAAACAATTCAACTGAGTACATTTTACAGATATTATGAATCTTCAGTGATGTATGAATTGGGAAGTATCCAGTCTAGCAGATACTGGGAGCTCCAAGGAGCTTTACAAAATGAAAGATTTTTGTAGGCAGAAGACAGCAAGAATCAGGAAGTAATATAATGTTAAGTAGAGGATTGGTTATTGTAAGTTTACTTTTCTTTTGGGGATAGCATTGATCTATCAGACAGATTATCTAATGTGTGCTCACTAGATGATTCCTGATTGACTGGTAGAAGATTCTGTTTTAAGGAGAGCTGCAACTGTAGTTAAGTCCTGGCTTGATGAATAGGATGTAGTATATGTGATTCCATTCGGGCTTGCTATTGTTTTTAATTTAATTTTTAATTTATTATATTATATACCATGACTTATTTATTTTGTAATTGTAATTTTATGCTTTTGACCCACTTCACCAATTTCTCCCACCCTCCATCCCTCACTTCTGACAACCATCTTCTGTTTTCTGTAATTATGAGCTGAGCTGAATTCTTTTTGGTTTTGTTGTTGACTCATTAATACTCCACATAGAAGTGAAATTATATGGTGTTTGTTTTTCTGTATGACTTATTTTACTTAGATGGGCCTTGAAGGCATTATACTGTGCTTTTGCAAATGGGAAGATTTCCTTTTTTAGGGTTGACTAAGAGTGAACTCCGGGAGTTGGTGATGGACAGGGAGGCCTGGAGTGCTGTGATTCATGGGGTCACAAAGAGTCAGACACGGCTGAGAGACTGAACTGAACTGAATATTTTATTGTATATACATGCCACAATTTCTTTATCTATCCATCCATTAATGGTTATTTAGGTTATTTCCATATATTGGCTATTGTAAATAATTTTGGAAAGAATGTGGGGGTGCATATCTTTTCAAATTAGTGTTTTCATTTTATTTTTGGAAATACCTAGAAGTGGCACTGCTGTGTCATATAGTATATAGCCCACCAGGCTCCTCTGTCCACGGAATTTTCCAGGCAAGATACCGGAGTGGTTTGCCATTTCCTACTCTAGGGTATTTTTGTGACTCAGCGATTGAACCCACATCCCTTGCACCTCATTCACTGGCAGGTGGATTCTTTACCACTGAACCATCTGGGAAGCCTCTCGTTCACCACTATTTTCTATATTATACAATGTTCCTTTCTGGAACTATAAACTCAAATAATACATAATAATACATAGTGACCTTCAATATCTTCCTTTCAGTTCAGTTCAGTCGCTCAGTTGTGTCCGACCCTTTGCGACCCCATGAATCACAGCACACCAGGCCTCCCTGTCCATCACCAACTCCCGGAGTTCACTCAAACTCATCTCCATCGAGTCGGTGATGCCATCCAGCCATCTCATTCTCTGTCGTCCCCTTCTCCTCCTGCCCCCAATCCCTCCCAGCATCAGAGTCTTTTCCAATGAGTCAACTCTTCACATGAGGTGGCCAAAGTATTGGAGCTTCAGCTTTAGCATCAGTCCTTCCAATGCACACCCAGGACTGATCTCCTTTAGAATGGACTGGTTGGATCTCCTTGCAGCCCAAGGGACTCTCAAGAGTCTTCTCCAGCACCACAGTTCAAAAGCATCAATTCTTCCTTTAGCCCTTCCTTTTCTCTTGAGCATTGGGAGAGTTCTTAGATACATACAGATATTTTTATCTAATATATTTATGGTCTTGCCTATAAGAAATGGCACTCTTTAATGGGTTAAAATGGAAAACAGAGTTTAATGAAGGGACTGTTTCCTGAAGTGTGAAAGTAGGGAAATAACAGAGTAGGGAAATAACAGCATTGGTGAATTACTCAAAAATATGTAGCAACTTAAAGTTCTATTGTCCTTAGATGTGAATGGCTAGTGGAAGGGTAGAGTGTATTTAGAGTTCAGAGTGAATGTGGAGCCATGAAAAAGGCAGCCACGGACAGAATCTCAGTGAGACAGAGAGGGCGGGTGGGATATACCTGACATTTCAGTAACATTGCTTTCAGTTCTCATGACAATGTCTTCTTTTGCCTTACTCAATCTGAAGACTCTTGAAAACAAAGGATTTTGGTGATGTGTAGGGGGTGTGAGGTTAGCCTCTATGGCAGGAAAAGAATTCTGAAAACGTTTCTGGAAAAGTTTTTAAAGATCACATTAAACAATGGCCTGATTAGCGACAAAGCAGGGCAATCTTTCTTAAGTAGTAGTCTGAAAAAATCATCTTTTTAAAAAAATCCATAGATAAGGAGATATCACATCTTGCCTAATACAATGAGAAGAAAAAAAAAACTTCACTATATTGGTCAATGCAATACCTTTACAAGATTCTACAGAGCTGGTAAATGATAAGAACTTACTCTGTGTGTCCAAACAGTATGCACTTCTATCTCCTCTTCTATAGCTCACAGTATCTACAAAAATTAAAAGTAAGGCAAATCTTTATCAGCAACAGATGCTAGTGTTTTACCCTCTTTAAGATAAAATATAAAAATTAAAAAATACATATTTTCTTATAAAGAGAGGGGTGTGTGTGGGGTGTAATCTCTCTGCAGATACATTTGTGTTATGCAGAAATAAACAAATACAAGCATATATATAAGCATAACACATTTTCATATCCAATATATGCTTCTTTAAAATATTTTAGTGTTGGAAAATTTCATGAGAAATTTGTACAGAAATATTTAGGACTGTTTACAGAGTAATTTCTTTGTTCAGTTCAGTTCAGTCGCTCAGTCGTGTCCGACTCTTTGCGACCCCACGAATCACAGCACGCCAGGCCTCCCTGTCCATCACCAATTTCCGGAGTTCAGACTCACGTCCATCGAGTCGGTGATGCCATCCAGCCATCTCATTCTCTGTCGTCCGCTTCTCCTCCCGCCCCCAATCCTTCCCAGCATCAGTCTTTTCCAGTGAGTCAACTCGTTGCATGAGGTGGCCAAAGTATTGGAGTTTCAGCTTTATCATCAGTCCTTCCAATGAACACCCAGGATTGATCTCCTTTAGGATGGACTGATATCAATAGAAACTTTTAAGGATTTCCATATAAATAACTTTTTTATCTCTCTTAACATGCAAATTGCATATATTGAAGCAATTGTAAGGATATGAAAAATATGCCAAATACATAGGGAAATTGCTTAGAATTTGTTGAAAGAACATAGGTAATAAATTTCACAAAAATAAAATTTATTGTGTGAATGTTGCTAAGATTACACCTCATATAATTGCTTTTGTGTTTGATGCCCTTTATGGAAAAGACAACATATTTTGCACATATTTAGCCTCCTTTTAATGGGCACCATAGGACTGCTTATACCCATAGACTGTCTATGGGAAAATGGATGCTCAAAGTTTAGTGTAATCAAGTAGCAATTTTAAAAAATTCTAATATTTCCAGTTTTATTTCTACATTGAATAAAATTTACACTAGGAGTCCTAATATGAGTAAGTTCTGAATAGCTATTTAAAAACCATTTTCCAGGTTCTTTTTATTCATCAGTAGTTTCTAAATTTGAATTCAAATGTTAGAGTAGCAGAGGAGATTGTTAAAGCAGGAATGTAGTTGAGATTGACTGTACTCTATTTCTACAGCCTAGTGGGGAAGATGTTAGATACAAAATTGTCTTTCTTATAAGTAACTTATACATGATCCATAGATCTGAAAACTGGACTTCCAAACTTGACAGAATAAGCAATTTCCACTGTCCCATTTTCCTAGATCAATTTTTATTTCCTTTCTGAGGTTGGAGGATTGAAACAAATGCTCTAAAGAGGCTGTTGAACTCTGCCTTCTACCTATGTCTTTGCCAGTACTGAATTTTATACCATCAGTGCTTATTTTGCTGCCTAAAGCTGTCTTCAGAATCAATAGGTAGATTGGGACTCTTAGCAGAGATGTATACATAAACACTTAATTTTACTGAACAAGAAAAAAATACATAAACTATGGTAAGTGGTATAGACATAACAAAGTATTGATTTTAAAAATATGTATATGTTGTAGAAGCTGAAAATAGAGGAAAGAAAGAAAAACTGTTAAACTATTAAACAGCTTGTTGGAAAGTGATTTGTTGAATCTATATTCTGCATTCCAAGAGGGATTTTATACAGCATAAAATAAAATATAAGGTAAATTGGATAGCAAAGAATAAAAGCAAAATACAGATATGCTTTGAAAGCCTTCAAAGCAGTATTTCCAGGAATATGAGCTAAAACTTCCTTATAAATGGATATATATTTTACCACTCTATTTCCTGCTGACTAAGTTGAAAGAGGAAATACTCTGGTCTAAATAGTAATCATCGCTGACAAAAGGAGAATAGAGATTTATATGCAGAGATACTTTTTGTCCCAGAAATAAATTTAAGATCTTATTATGTGGCTGCTTTCTATAGGAATACTTTGAAATGTAATGAATATTGCCTCCTCTATCACCAGGAACTTATTTTTGTTTTTGGTTCAGTAGTTGCAATATAAGATATGATTAAAATTTTAGAGTCAGTTACTTCAGCAAACTAAGCACATTCTTTTCCTTCACTAACATGGTTATTGCATGGGACTTCCAACCTCCAGCCATAGTCATGCCCATGTCATTCATTCATAAGGCCACCCTGTGCATTTATTTCAATATGGTTAAGTCTTACCTTTCCTCCCAATGCTGTAATTTGTCTCGTCATAAACTCATTGTGTTTGTGGATCATGTAATCTCTTTGGAAGGAAAAATATCTATTCTTTACTTCCAGTAGTATTTCATATCCTCACTGCAATGGAATCTTTTTTCTCAGAAAAAATGACATTTCTTTCAAAGACTCTTCCTACATTCACTTCCATAAAATTGAAGGGAAATTATGTAGATGATTTGTGAATAATACAGCCTGCCTCTTGTGTTAAACAAAGTAGCCTTGTACTTCAGCATTTTTCTTCTGCCTTTTCAGAAGGCTCTTTCCTCTTATATTCAGGCTAACTACTTTTCTCTTTTTACTCTTGTGATTGCCTGCTATGCTGTAAGATACACATCTCTCTTCAATAAAGATTTTAGACCACATTGCTTTGCTTTTAATTAGTCAGGAAACTATTCTCAAAAAAATCAACACTTGTTTTGGTAATTTTTTCCTCAATATCTGTTGCACAGAGTTCTTTGAAACCTTTAATTTCTGTTCTATTTTATCTGCTTATAGGAAGGTGACAACAAAATTATCATTAGTGCTTAATAAGGCAATGGCAAGCCACTCCAGTACTCTTGCCTAGAAAATCCCATGGACGGAGGAGCCTGGTAGGCTGCAGTCCGTGGGGTCGCTAAGAGTTGGACACGACTGAGCAACTTCACTTTCACTTTTCACTTTCACACATTGGAGAAGGAAATGGCAACCCACTCCAGTGTTCTTGCCTGGAGAATCCCAGGGACGGGGGAGCCTGGTGGGCTTCTGTCTATGGGGTCGCACAGAGTTAGACACGACTGAAGTGACTTAGCAGCAGCAGCAGCAGCAGCCTTCCTTTATTAGGATTACATTGCTCAGTGAGCTTTTAATCACATTATCACAATATCTCTCTCTCAAACTTGGGGTCTTCAGACTCCATCAACCTTTGTTTCCTCATTTAGTCAAGATTCCATTAACATGTCCTTAAAAAACTGAATTTTTAGTTCCGATTCCTTTTTCTTTATAATTGCCAATCAGTGCAAAATGTTAGCAGTAAGTATTCATATATCATAAATTTATGGAATGCATTTTACCAATTAACTTATAGATGGTTCAATGCAGAATAAGGTTAATGTTTGGGGAAATTGATATATAGACATGACTATAATGGATAAATAAGTAATAAGATAATAAGTAATATTATCTAATTGGGAAGGATATTTCATATTATTTATATAATGTTTTAAATTGCACATTCATTAAAATTACCCTTGTTGTGTAAATAGTGCATGTATTATCTCCAAAAGCTACAGTAGATAAGAAAGGCTAGAGAAAAACTCTAAGTGTATAGTTAAAGCCTCTAGCAAAATATGAAGCCAGAATAATACCAGACAAAATAGACAGTAATAGAAAACCAGTACTAAATAGAGGACAATTTAATAATGATTAAATGGCTTCCCTGGTAGCTCAGTGGTAAAGAATCCACCGGTAAAGCAGGAGATGCAGGTCTGATCCCTGGGTGGGGAAGATCCCCTGGAGGAGGTCAAGGCAACTCACTCCAGTATTCTTACCTGGAGAATCCCATGGACAGAGGGGCCTGTCGGGCTGTAGTCTGTAGGCTGTAGAGTTGGACATGACTGAGCAACTTAGCATGCACAGACACACGCACACACGTGCCCAATGGCACATGTATCAGAAAGATGTAGCTACAAAGAAAAATAAAATAATCTGTGATGTAAGATTTTAATATACCACTCTCAGTAATTAATATAAGAATCATACAAAACAGCAAACATGAAAGTTTAATCAATTCAATGAGCAAACATGATCCAGTAGACAACATATAAAATATGATGCTAATTCTTGCAGTGTAATTTGGGATGGTTTTTAAAATTGACTGAATGCTCAGCCACAGAAAAAGTCTCAATACATTTCAAAGGGCTAAATTATTACATCATATTGTCTTTGGGGCTTCCCTGGTGGCTCAGAGGTTAAAGCGTCTGCCTCCAATGCGGGAGACCCAGGTTCGATCCCTGGGTCGGGAAGATCCCCTGGAGAAGGAAACGGTAACCCACTCCAGTATTCTTGCCTGGAGAATCCCATGGATGGAGAAGCCTGGTAGGCTACAGTCCACGGGGTCGCAAAGAGTCGGACACGACTGAGCGATGGAACAGAACGGAATTGTCTTTGATCAGATAGCAAATACCATATATCTGGCAGTTGATCAATGTACTCTTAAATATTGCTTGAAAAAAGTTAGAATAGCTATTTTAAAATCTATTTACCTGAAAAAAAATAAACACAAAATTTGTTGAATCCATCTAGAGTAATTTTAAAGATAAATTAATGGCTGAAAATTCATATGCTAAATATGTTAAAGTCTAAAATATCAATGTTATTCATCCATCTTAAGGAAATGATATGCAAATTAAACACTTAGAAATCAGAAAAATGGGAATAATAAAGAAGGAACAGAAATTAATGACAAATGATACAATAGAGGAAATCAACAGAAAAAATGGCTCTCTGAAAAGATTAATAAAATGTGTTTACACTCTAAGACATATCAAAAAAGATGAGAAAAGACAAAAATATCTAATATCAGATAAAAGAGGGGAGAACACTGTAAATGCTAGAGATATTAAAAAGATAGAACTTCATGTCAGCAAATTTAAAACCTTCAGACTTGAACATATTCCTGAAATTGTGTAACATGAAAACTGAGAAAATAGAAATCTTGAATGGCTTAATATTTTTGAATATTGAAGCATCTTCCTACAAAGGAAACCCCATACCAAAATAAGTTTACCGATTATTTCTGGCAAATATTTAAGGAGCAGATATTCTGAAATCATTCAAATATTTATAGAGAATAAAGCAAGGAAGCATTCAAATATAGCTGACCCTTGAACAATGCAGGACTTAGGGGTGAAAGCCCTCCATGCAGCTGAAAATCCACATATAACTTATAGCCAGTCTGCCATACTTGCAGTTGTTATATATCCTTGGTTACTCTGTATTCATGGTTCCACATTCATGGATTCAGCTGACCAGATTGTGTAGTACTGCAGTGTTTACTGGAGAAGGCAATGGCAAGCCAATCCAGTGCTCTTGCCTAAAAAGTCTTATGGATGGAGGAGCCTGGTTGGCTGTAGTCTGTGGGGTCGCTAAGGGTCGGACACGACTGAGCGACTTCACTTTCACTTTTCACTTTCACACATTGGAGAAGGAAATGGCAACCCACTCCAGTGTTCTTGCCTGGAGAATCCCAGGGACGGGGGAGCCTGGTGGGCTTCCCTCTGTGGGGTCACACAGAGTCGGACACGACTGAAGTGACGTAGCAGCAGCAGTAGCAGTAGTGTTTACTATTGGAAAATCTTCTTTTCAGTGGACCTGTACTGTTCATACCCTTGTTACTCAGGGTCAGCTGTACTTCCTAAAAAAATAAACTGGACATGTAGCACTGTGTAAATTCAAGGGGTACAACATGTTTCTTTGATACATTTAGGATTACATATGATTGTCACTGTAGCAATGTGTAATATATAATTATTGTCCATATTCAGTATACTCTGCATCAAATTTTGATGACTTATTACTTCTTACAAGTTTGTACCTTTAACAACATCAGTCTTATTCCCCCAACCTCCATCCACTGTTGCTGCTGCTAAGTCACTTCAGTCGTGTCCGACTCTGTGTGACCCCATAGACGGAAGCCCACCAGGCTCCCCTGTCCCTGGGACTCTCCAGGCAAGAACACTGGAGTGGGTTGCCATTTCCTTCTCCAATGTGTGAAAGTGAAAAGTGAAAGTGAAGCCGCTCAGTCGTGTCTGACCCTTAGCGACCCCATGGACTGCAGCCTACCAGGCTCCTCCGTCCATGGGATTTTCTAGGCAATAGTACTGGAGTGGCTTGCCATTGCCTACTCCGCCATCCACTGTTAAATACCATTTTATCCTCTTTTTTTTCCCCATGAGTTTGACTTTATTAGGTTTTGCATAATAATGATATGTAACAGTTATCTTTCTATCTTTCTGTCTGACTTACTTCACTTAGCATAATGTGCTCAAGGTCCATGCATGTCACAAATGACAGGGTTATCTTTCTTTCTCATCACTGAATAATATTCCACTGTGTATTTCTGCCACATTTTTTTAATCCATTATTCCACTGATAGGCATTTAGGTTGTTTCTATATCTTGGTTATTATAACTAATGCTGCAGTAAACGTAGGAATACATTAAACTGAAATTCTGTTCTCAATTTCTTTAGGTATATACCCATTGGTGGAGTTGTTGGATCATAGGATAGATCTGACTTTTTGAGGATTATCCATATTATTTTCCATTGTGGCTAAACAAATTAACTTTCCAGTTAATGGTTTTTGTATGTTGATTTTGTATCCTATACTTTACTAAAATCATTGACTAGTTACCACCAATTTTTGATTGACTTTTTTTGAGAACTTCTATATAAAATTAAATTAGCTAATAATGACAATTTAACTTTTTTCTTTCTAATTCAGATACATTGTCTTTGTCTTGCTTAATTGCTCTAGCTAGGATTTATAGTACTATATTGAATAGGAGTAGTGAAAGTGGGCATCCTTGTCTTGTTCTTGCTATTAGAGGACAGGCTTTCAATTTTTCTCCATTGACTATAATGATAATTTGTTACATATGATTTGTTATATATGACTTTTGTTATGTTAAGGTATGTTCCTTTATATATATATGTGAAAGCTAAGGCTTATTATAGCAAACAATAGAAACAGGAAAAAAAGCATTGGGCAAATTTCTAGGAATAAGATGCAGGTTTTGATGTTCTTCCAATTCTGGTATTCAGTAGAATTCATTTATCTTTGGCCTGTGACTCTCTGGGACACCCTTTCCAGCGAAGCATGCTTGAGTCTGAGTCCAGGGCATCTATGGAAGGCTGGTCATATAAGCATATCCTCTTATGTGACCCACTATGGGAACTGAAACTCAGGAAACCAACATAAAAACTAGAGCATATCATCAGTTTTTAGTGTTTGTGCAAAGCAATGTTGACAAGTTGATATGACATGAATTATTATTCCAGATGTAAAGAATCATCAGTCACTGACATAAAGAACCTTCCAAGGATCACATTTTCAGGAGTTGGCAAAGGATCCATGATGGTTCTAGACAATTAGAAGACATGAGAGGACTGACCTCAGTTCAGTTCAGTTCAGTTTAGTCGCTCAGTCGTGTCCGACTCTTTGCCACCCCATGAATCACAGCAAGAAACAGACCTATTATGTTAATTGTTTCTTTACATGGCCCTTATCTAGCACCAAAAATTAATTATAAGTAGAGTGTAGACTTAAATATAAAGTCAAAGTAAAAATATTTATAGACAATAGTAGAAATCTCCTTTAGAATAAGGAATGATTTCTTAAATGGGGAACACAATGTACAACCATAAAGCAATGACTGTCAAATTGGGTTTAAATTAATAATTTTTATTCATCAAAAGTAGAGTTAACATTTGTAAAATGAAAAGCACAGATTTGGGAAGGTATTTGGCAAACATGTACCTAATGAAAAACTTGAAGCTAGTATATGTAAAGAAATCCTAAAAATCAGTGATGAATCAAGAGATTCAATGTGCAAAATACTTGAAAAGGCTTAATTTTACTCAGCTTCATTATTTATCAGTGGATTTCAAATTTAAAATCATAATGGTATGTCACTACTTACCCATCAGATAGGCTAAATTAAAATGCTTAAAATTAAGAGATATCAGTGAAAATATAGACAGATTAAAATTCTTATGTACTGTTAGTGGAAATGAGATTTTATATAGTCACTTTGAAAAGCTATTTAGTTCTTTAGTTCTAAACTAAATAAGTTCTAAAGAATTAAAGAGCATGTTAATGAAAGTGAGAAAGGAGAGTGAAAAAGTTGGCTTAAAACTCAACATTCAGGAAACTAATCATTCAGTGATGGCATCTGGTCCCATCACTTCATAGCGAATACATGGGGAAACAATGGAAATAGTAATAGACTATTTTTTGGGTTCCAAAATCACTGCAGATGGTGACTGCCACCATGAAACTAAAAGACACTTACTCCTTGTAATAAAAGTTATGACCAACCTAGACAGCATATTAAAAAGCAGAGACATTACTTTGCCAGCAAAGATCTGTCTAGTCAAAACTATGCTTTTTCCAGTAGTCATGTATGGATGTGAGAGTTGGACTATAAAGAAAACTGAGCGCTAAAGAATTGATGCTTTTTAACTGTGGTGTTGGAGAAGACTCTTGAGAGTCCCTTGGACTGCAAGGCGATCCAATCAGTCCATCCTAAAGGAAATCAGTCCCGAATATTCATTGGAAGGACTGATGCTGAAGCTGAAACTCCATTACTTTGGCCACCTGATGGGAAGAACTGACTCATTTGAAAAGATCCTGATGCTGGGAAAGACTAAATGTGGGAGGAAAAGGGGATGATAGAGGATGAGATGGTTGATGGCCTCACTGACTCAATGAACATGAATTTGAGTAAGCTCCGGGAGTTGGTGATGGACAGGGAAGCCTGGCGTGCTGCAGTCCATTGGGTTGTAAAGAGTCAGACACAACTGAGCCACTGAACTGAACTGAACTGAAACAGCTGTTTGTCATTATCTACCAAAGTTAGTTTAGTAATATCCTTTGATCCAAAAAATTGTTTCCAAGAATATAGCTAACAAAATATGTGCATATACTTGCCAAAATACACATGAGAGACTGGATAGTAGTATTATTCATACAGGGTAAAAGCTAGCAAAAGCTAAACATTGATGGAAGGACAGATAAACAATTTATTTCTTACTTATAAAAAATATTTTACACAGTGTTAAAATAAAATTTACTTGCATACATCCACATGGAAGAATTTTCCAACATAATGATGAGTGACAAAACCATACAATAGATGTATATTATGTAATTCAGTTTATGTAACATTAGAACAGGCAAAATCATAAATGCAGTTTTTGAAAACTGGTTAGTGACTAACTTTATGAAGAAGGAAATAGTAAATATTGGATGTAAGAAGGGAAACACCACCAGAAATGCTGGTGTTGTATTATTCCTTTTCTATCTTCATTCCAATCCCAAAGAAAGGGAATGCCAAAGAATGCTTATGCTACCGCACAATTGTACTCATCTCACACGCTAGTAAAGTCATGCTCAAAATTCTCCAAGCCAGGCTTCAGCAATATGTGAACTGTGAACTTCCAGATGTTCAAGCAGGTTTTAGAAAAGGCAGAGGAACAAGAGATCAAATTGCCAACATCCGCTGGATCATGGAGAAAGCAAGAGAGTTCCAGAGAAACATCTATTTCTGCTTCATTGACTATGCCAAAGCCTTTGACTGTGTGGATCACAATAAACTGTGGAACATTCTGAAAGAGATGGGAATACCAGACCATCTGACCTGCCTCTTGAGAAACCTGTATGCAGGTCAGGAAGCAACAGTTAGAACTGGACATGGAACAACAGACTGGTTCCAAATAGGAAAAGGGGTATGTCAAGGTTGTATATTGTCACCCTGCTTATTTAACTTCTATGCAGAGGACATCATGAGGAACGCTGGGCTGGAAGAAGCACAATTTGGAATCAAGATAGCTGGGAGAAATATCAATAACCTCAGATATGCAGATGACACCACCCTTATGGCAGAAAGTGAAGAGGAACTCAGAAGCCTCTTGATGAAAGTGAAAGGGAGAGTGAAA
This sequence comes from Moschus berezovskii, assembly GCF_049115385.1. Lineage (NCBI taxonomy): Eukaryota > Metazoa > Chordata > Mammalia > Artiodactyla > Moschidae > Moschus > Moschus berezovskii. The sequence continues at coordinate 17,858,097 of NC_142480.1, read as the reverse complement.
AGTTTGGCTTGAAGCTCAACATTCAGAAAACAAAGATCATGGCATCTGGTCCCATCACTTCATGGGAAATAGATGGGGAAACAGTGGAAACAGTGTCAGACTTTATTTTTTGGGCTCCAAAATCATTGCGGATGCTGATTGCAGCCATGAAATTAAAAGACGCTTACTCCTTGGAAGCAAAGTTATGACCAACCTAGATAGCATATTAAAAAGCAGAGACATTACTTTGCCAACAAAGGTCCATCTAGTCAAGGCTATGGTTTTTCCCGTGGTCATGTATAGATGTGAGATTTGGACTGTGAAGAAGGCTGATCACCGAAGAATTGATGCTTTTGAACTGTGGTGCTGGAGAAGACTCTTGAGAGTCCCTTGGACTGCAAGGAGATCCAACCAGTCCATTCTAAAGGTGATCAATCCTGGGTGTTCATTGGAAGGACTGATGCTAAAGCTGAAACTCTAATACTTTGGCCACCTCATGCATCGAGTTGACTCACTGGAAAAGACTCTGATGCTGGGAAGGATTGGGGGCGGGAGGAGAAGGGGACGACAGAGAATGAGATGGCTGGATGGCATCACCGATTCGATGGACATGAGTTTGAGTGAACTCAGGGAGTTGGTGATGGACAGGGAGGCCTGGCATGCTGTGATTCATGGGATCCCCAGGAGTCGGACACTACTCAGTGACTGAACTGAACTGATGTTACATTTTAGCATCTTCGTCAGTATAACATTTTTTTATTGAGCAAATTGCTTGCTTTATCTCATTTGCTTTTAGAAACTGTTCAGGAAAGTAAGTTATATATTTATTTAAATATGGGAAATTCAATACAAGTATGTTTGATCTGATTAAAAATCAGTTTCATCATAAGGGTATGAACTAGCTTAAAGAACTGAAGGAAAAATTCAACCACACTTTGGAAACAACACAAACCATGGTAGATTTTAGAATCTAGTTTTCAGTAGTAAATCAACATGTTCTTCTAAGGCAACACTGGAAAAAATCAGCTCATTTCCTTCCTTTTGCCACAATATTAATTTTTTACTGCAGTTGTAACAAATTACCATGTACCAAGTGGCTTCAAGCAACGCATATTTATTCTTTTAAAGTTCTGGAAATCAGAAGTAAAAACAGATTTACAAGTCCGTGTTTTTCCTACAGGCTCTAGGAGAGACAGCGTTTCCTTGTCTTTTCCAGATTCTAGAGATTTCCTATATTTCTTAGCCCACAGCCACTTCTTCATCTTCAAAGTCAGCAATATAGTGGCATCTTTTCTTGGCATCTATTTTCATTCTTATGTATTCAATCCTGCAACATCCCTTTAATTAGGAAGATAATATATTCCTGGTTCTGGAGATTAGGATATAGACATCTGTGTGTGTGCATGTGCTCAGTCGTGTCCAACTCTTTGGGACTCCATGTAGCCCTCCAGGCTCCTCTGTCCATGAGATTTTCCAGGCAAGAATACTGGAGTGGGTTGCCATTTCCTCCTCTAGAGGATCTTCCAAACCCAGGGATCAAATCCGTATCTCTTGTGTCTCCTGCATTAGCAGGTAGATTCTTTATGACTGTACCACCTGGGAAGCATAAACATCTCTAGGAGTCATTATTCAGCAAACTGCCATCATTTGGGGCCTTTTAAAAGGGAGAATTTATAATTCCAAAGGCCTAATTTTCCATGAGGAATGGTGAAGTGCCAAGATTGAGCAGATTATCAAATTCATATAATGATATTTCAGGAATTGATATTATCATATGTGTTTGTGTGTGTATATGTGTATATAATAAAATCTTAGTTTTTTAGGTTTTGTAGGGTGTGATTCCTGATGACTCAGATTGTAAAGAATTTGCCTGCAATGCAAGAGATGTGGGTTCAATCCCTGGGTTAGAAAGATCTCCTGTAGAAGGAAATGGCTACCTACTCCAGTATTTTTGAGTGGAGAATCCCATGGACAGAGGAGCCTGGTGGGCTACAGTTTGTGGGGTCTCAGAGAACTGGACACAACTGAGTGACTAACATTTTCAGTTTCAGATTGTGATTAGGTTAACATTACATCTTATGGTGTGATCATTTCCAAGAAGTATAATAGTCACACCATGCAAAATTTGGTGTGGATATCAAGACTGATGATACAACTCCTGTACCCAGAGGACAGATAAAGATCTGTGACTAACATAATGAAGCTTCCTGGGAGGAACAGGCTAACTCCCTAGCATGTCTGAAAATGGCTTGAGACGGACTGGGAATTGATTGCAGTTAGAGAATAGGACTAAGTTGATGGCTATCCTGCACAAGCAGCCTGGGGCCAAAGGAACGAGTTCTCAGACCCTTCTATCAGTTTGCTCAGACGAGAGGCCGAAAGGAAAGGGATTATTAGGCTTGAAAACACTAAGAAGTGAAAAATAGAAAATAGACTCGGATTTTTAAATTACATAACATAATGGCATTTCCTAAGAATACATATGTCTTTTCTTTGATCAGCTCTCTTTTCCAAAAGAAAATATAGGGAAATTTCTGCACAAAAATTTAAGATACAAATTGGAAACACTCTGCTGTCAACAGAAAATTCATCCTGATGATAATATGGTTATTAAATACTTAACCCTAAATTTTAATATTGAATTTCAATTTTCTCCCCAAAGTTATTTAAATATGACACCAAGATTCTATTAGAATATGTGTCATTAGAATTGTTAAACCTAATGATCTTCTTTGATTGGCCTCTACTGGTGTCTCATTATATCCCTAAACCATTCACTGATGGCTTTTCCAATTTTTTAACCAGTTGGTTCATTGACTGGACCTCTTTATTATCAACAGCTATTTTACTTCTGAAATCTGATTTCAGGTTTTCAGTGTACAACCCATAAGACTTGAAGCTATATACCTACATGAAGAAAAAATTGGGGGGAACATAATCTTGGTCTTGACAATGATTTCTTGGATATGACATACAAAACACAAATAAGAAAGATCAAAATAGTCAAGTGGGATTACATAAAATTAAAAAGCTTCTGCATAGTAAGGGAAAAAAAAGAAAACAAGGCCATCTAAGGAATGGAAGAAGTATTTGCAAACCATGTATCTTGTAAGGAATTAATATCTAAAATACATTTTAAGACTCCTCATGTGTATATATTGCAGGACTTCTACAACTTAATAGAAAGTGAACTAATAATCTGACTTAAAAATGAGATAAGGTCTCAAATAGAAATTTTCTAGAGAAGATATACAAATGGTCACTGGGAATATGAGAAAATATTCAAAATCGGTAATCATCAGGAAGATGCAAATCAAAATTTCATACCTGATAGGGTGGTTATTACATTGTAAATAATAACAAGTGTTGGTGATTAAGTGGAGAAATTTGAATGCTTTTACACTGTTGGTAGGAATGCAAAATGGTACAAACATTTCGAAAAATACTGTTGAGGTTCCTCAAAAAATAGTAAAATATTATCCAGTAATTTTACTTCTAAATATATATTCAAAAGAAATGAAATAAGGTATTCAGGATATACCTACATTCTTATATTTATTACAGCATTATTTACAATAATGACAATAGAGGAACAATATAAATGTCTATTAAGAGATGAGCAAATAAAGAATGTGTGGTATATACACACGGTGGAATATTATTCAGCATTTAAAATAGAAAATTATGCCACATACAACAACATGGATGAACCTTCAGGACATTAAACTAAGTGAAATAAGCCAGTCACAGGAAAACAAATACTGCATGATTTCACTTCTATAATGTATATAAAATAGTTAAATCATAGAAACAAAGAGTAGAATGATGGTTGCCGGGAGTTAGGAGAATGGGACAAAGGGGGATTGTTATTCATTGCGTATGAAGTTTCAGTTATGGAAGGTGAATAAGTTCTAGTGATCAACTGTAAATAGTTACCAATTATATACATAAAATTTGCTTATGTGGCAAATTTCATGTTAAATGTTCTTACTACAAAATGAAAGCAATTGGACAAAATGGTTACTTGCATATTAATACAAGGTAGAATCATTATAAAGTTATGTGAGTCATGAAAGTCTAAGCACAGGAAAACAGTATCATTCTGCGAAAAACAGGAGTCATTAGAAATACAGGTAGATACATGACTGGTATTAAAAGTTCATGCATTACTGTAATTCTCTGGTAAGCTTTGGAAACAAAAACAAAAAACTAAAGACATAAATGGCAAATAGATGGGGAAACAGTGGAAACAGTGCCTGACTTTATATTTTTGGGCTCCAAAATCACTGCAGATGGTGATTGCAGCCATGAAATTAAAAGACGCTTACTCCTTGGAAGGAAAGTTATCACCAACCTAGACAGCATATTGAGAAGGCAATGGCAAGCCACTCCAGTACTATTGCCTAGAAAATCCCATGGATGGAGGAGCCTGGTAGGCTGCAGTCCGTGGGGTCGCTAAGGGTCGGACACGACTGAGCGACTTCACTTTCCCTTTTCACTTTCACACATTGGAGAAGGAAATGGCAACCCACTCCAGTGTTCTTGCCTGGAGAATCCCAGGGACGGGGGAGCCTGGTGGGCTTCCGTCTATAGGGTCACACAGAGTCGGACACGACTGAAGTGACTTAGCAGCAGCAGCAGCAGCAGACAGCATATTAAAAAGCAGAGACATTACTTTGTCAACAAAGGCCCATCTAGTCAAGGCTATGTTTTTTCCAGTAGTCATGTATGCATGTGAGAGTTGAATTATAAAGAAAACTGAGCACCAAAGAATTGATGCTTTTGAACTGTGGTGTTGGAGAAGTCTCTTGAGAGTCCCTTGGACTGAAAGGAGATCCAACCAGTCCATCCTAAAGGAAATCAGTCCTGAGTGTTCATTGGAAGGACTGATGTTGAAGCTGAAACTCCAATATTTTGGCCACCTGATGCGAAGAGCTGACTCATTTGAAAAGATCCTGATTTTGGGAAAGTTGAAGGCAGGAGGAGAAGGGGACGACAGAGGATGAGATGGTTAGATGGCATCAACGACTCAATGGACATGAGAATGTTGGTGATGGACAGGGAGGCCTGGCATGATGCGGTTCATGGGGTCGCAAAGAGTTGGACACCACTGAGTGACTGAACTGAACTGAAAGACATAAAATACTTTAATTATTTAATGTTTGTTTACCTATACATTCATATAACCTTACACCTTAACAGGAAATGTATCTCTTCAAGTATCATGTACCACTTACATTCATTGATTATAATGTTATAATGAAGTTTTTCAGTGAATTTCTAAAGTAATAATTTTATTACTTCATCATCTTAAAAATAAAATGCAAAAAAAATTAATGTTGGGATATTAAAGAAAATCATCCTAAATTACTTGAATATTTGGAAGTAGCTGCATGAATAACTGAGTTATTAGAAAACACTAAAAATGAGAAGAGCTTCCCAGGTGGCGGTAGTGGTAAAGAACACTCCTGCCAATACAGGAGATATTAGAGACGGGGTTTGCTTCCTGAGTTGGGTAGAGTCGCTGGAGAAGGTCATGGCAACCCACTCCAGGATTCTTGCCTGGAGAATCCCATGGACAGAGGAACCTGGCGGGTTGCAAAGAGCTGGCCATGACTGAAGCAATTTAGCATGCACAAAAATGAGAAAGTTATTGAACAAAAATGTATGAGATACATTCAAAGTTGCTTCATGTAGTAGATTCATAGCATTACAAGCTTTTTAATAAAAGGTATGAAAACAGAACTAAGGATTCTATTCAGGGAAAAAATACCAAAGAGTTTAAGGAAAGCTGGAGAAAGAAATTAGAAAAGATAGAAGTAAAAGAGCTACAGGATTATTCACTATCCATATTTAATTTCTGTAACATGGGCATAAAGAAAGCTGTTTGAAAAAGGAGGGGGAGGAAAATGTAAAAACTATATATTTTCACAAAACCTTTTTTTACATTTTGCTATTAAAAGTTCTCTTTTTAAATGCACGTTTTGTCATTCATAGGGCTTGCCTGGTGGCTCAGATGGTAAAGATTCTGCCGGCAGTGCCTGAGACCTGCTTTTGATCCATGGGTGGGGAAGATTCCCTAGAGAAGGAAATGGCAACCCACTCCAGTACGCTTGCCTGAAAAATTCCATGGATGAAGAAGCATGGTGGGCTACAGTCCATGGGGTCGCAAAGAGTCAGGCATGACTGAGTGACTTCACTCTTCTTTTGTCATTCATAAAAGCCCCCTCCCACATTTGTAAATTAAGTCCAAGATTGCCACTAGCTGCTGAAAATGAAGACTGAACTATAATCCCCTTATGTTTCCAACATGGGAAAGGAAAAGTGACCATTCAAAAATATTTCAGAGGGTTCTCCTTAACGAAAGCCTACCTTCTAAGTGAAATCAGCAGTATCTTATCAAACCTAGGGTAAATGCAGGTTGCTGCCTAATAGAGGAGATCTCATTGCAGTACGTGTTTCTTGTGTGTGCTCCTCAACTGAAGATTGAAAACATCAGGCCTTTGATCCCCACTCAATGCTATACGTTATGTCTCGTGACTGTTGGTAATTTTCCAGGTTGTTATTACTGTTTCAATTTGACCAACTGACCAGAGCTACAATGTGGTGCCCTTTGAAACTAACCTGTATCATTTTCTGTTTTTATTAATCATTTACAGTTTAACAATAATACTTTTTTTTAAATCATAAAAGCAATTCAATAGTAAGGTGATAGGATATTCAGTGGACCTTCTATACTCCCTTTCATTTATTAGTATCTTTTAAAGTTGCACATTGGTCCTTTCCTAACTTTCCAGTTTATATGGGCTCACTTTCTCTCTTTAATTGACCCTAGATTTTAGATCTATTTCTCTTGGGACTAAGCGTTTTGTGTGTGTACTCATTTCCAATTTTGCTGGATTTTTTGTTTGTTTTGTTGCCTTATGGCAGTCTTGATTCTGGATCAAACTTCTGATTCTTAACTAGATGTGATCTTGTAACAACATTTATTTTCATTATTTCTTGGTTATGTTGTCCTGGTTTATACCTGTTGGAATTTTCTCTCTCATATTCCCCTACCTTTATGGACATAGACCAGTGCTCAAAATATTTTCATAATTTATTAATAAATTAATTATTAAAAAACCCTCACAAGTGTTTGACCCCCACTTCATTAATTTTCCCACCTTACCTATTATGACTAAGGGGTAGGAGAAAGGAATAAACTTATAGTCCCAGGAACTAACTGGGACTAAGACCATGAAGAAGGAGAGAAAGTATTAATAGATTTCAAAGGCATTAGTTTTATTAGGAAAGCCAAACATGTCAAAATACTGTTTATATTTTGATATCTGCACATCCCTTGTGCAGTTAATCAAAGTTGTATTTTGATGATACCGAGTAAGAGGACATATTCAGGATCATTATCTGTTCATTCCCTAGTTATTACAGAAAAAACCAAGTGACAATTTTTTTGTAATGTTTTATTCCACCAATGCATGTATGTTTTGAATGTTTTTAAGTTAACATATCAAAAATTTAAAAGTTGATAGGCATTTATGATATATTCTATTCAAGGATGATTTTAATAAAGTTTGAAATCTAATCTTCAGAATCTCTGTATTATCTTCAGGACCCCACTCTTCTTAAGCACATAAATCTTAGATGAAATTTAGCCTGGTACAACTGGGAAAAACCCTAATATGTTTGACTTTTGAGCAGTTTCCCACATCTTGTTCTTTCCTCTGTCATGATTTACCTTACTACAAACCCCTTTTTTTTTGAAAATAACTATTTAAAAATTAATTTATGCAAATGCACTAATCATTTTCTATCTCTTTATAATATAATTACTTTAGAACATAGTCATTCTGGAGATACAGTGGTTCATACCACATGAATGATAGTAACAAGGAATTTACAGTTTCTGCATTACAGCGGGTCATGCCATACTTTTTTTTTGCCCCAAAATGAACACCTACTATGAATTTATAACTGGCACTTTTCTAACCCTTATAAATTGAATGGAAGTTGTTTTGCTTTTCTTTTTTAAAAGTTATTTATTTTTAGCTGTACTGGATCTTCATTGCTGTATGGGCTTTCCTCTGGCTGTGGCAAGTGAGGGCTACTCTCTAGTTGTAAAAATCAAGCAACATTTTCATATACTGCTGATTTATTTCATTCATAGGAAATTCATCATCAGTTTTTTGGGAAAAAAAAAACAGAGAACTCAGAGAGTCGAAAACACTTGGATAACTACTCTCTAGTTGTAATGTGCAGGCTTCTCATTGTGGTGACCCCTTTTTGCAGACCTCGGGATCTAGGGAATGCAGGTTTCAGTAGTCGCGGAGTTGTGGTTCTTGGGCTCTAGAGCACAGGCTTAACAGTTGTAGTGGGTGGGCTTAGTTGCTCTGCAGGCACGGGGATCTTCTCAGACCAGGGACTGAACGTGTGTCCTCTCTATTGACAGGCAGATTCTTTACCACTGAACCACCAGTTCAAACTGGGAAGCCCTGTTTTGTTTCCTTGCCCTTGGTTTGTCTCTCAACTTATAACTTTCTCAAATTATACTTGTAAATACTGACATGTATAATACAAATGACTATTAAACATGCAACTGAGTATTAAACTTTGAACTAATTAGGAAATAAAGTAAGATATTACAAATATATGTCATTTAAAACATTTTAAAATATGCAATTTTAAATTTGCATTGACCCTTCAACAACATGGGTTTCCCTGTGCAAGTTCACTTATGCACAGAGTTTTTTTCAGTAGTAAATACTACAGTACTACATGATCCCTGTTTGGTTGAATCTGAGGATGCATAACCTCAGATAAGGAGGAAGCATGTGTATGGTGGAATCTTGAATATGGAGGGACAATTATAAATTGAATTTTTGACTGCTTGGAGTGCTTTGGGATCACTAACCCTTGCACTGTTCAAGGGTCAACTGTATTTTGTTCTGTATATACTGATAAATGTCTATTGAAGATACACTTTTCTTCCTCCTTAGGAAAAAAAAAATTTTCTTCATTTAATCATTAACAATGAATCTGTTAGGAAACTTATTTTTTTTTAATTTTACCTTCATGATGTATAGTTGAAATACCAAAAATTGCATGCATTAAATGTGTACATCTTGCTGATTTTGGACATAAGCATACACTGGTAATATTATCACCACAGTTAAGTTACTAAATATATCCATCACTTTTAAAAACTTTCTCCAGTTTGTGTGTATATGTGGTAAGAAGACTTAATGTGATATCATCCTCTTTAAAGGGCACAATACTATATTGTTAAGTGTAAGTTCTATGTTCTATGGTAGCTTGCATCTGGGTTTGGTCATGTGATGTAGTTCCAGCAAATGATGTGTGAAGGTGATAGTGGTGATGAGATTTCGGGTAAGCCTGTTAAAGAAAATATACTGGCAAAATTTCCTAGGAGGTGATTCTCTTTGCCCTTCCTTTCTTTCTTGTTTCTTCCTGTAAACTGAATTACGTATACAGTGTGAGAGCAGCCTTCTTATATCAGAGTAGTAAAATCAGTAAATCGTAGGATGCTGGTGCAATGAAATAGAAAGTGCCTGAGTCTCTGATAACCATGGAGAAGCTAAAGAAGCCTTATATTACCTATTTCTAGACTTCCTTTATATAAAAATTAAACATTTATTATATCCATGCACTTTTATTTTAGTTTTTTTTGTTTTATGTAATTGCCTCATTCAAATGCATGCACTAATTCTGGGGAAATAGATTAAACAATCTCATTAGTGGGAGTTTTTATTTCTGTATTTAGTTACTCAAATGGTTTAAAATACTTAAGAGTTGTGCATGGATAATTACCTTTATGCAAAAAAATAAGTTTTTTTCTCTTTAGTTTCTTAGATTATGGATGTTTTTCTCCAGCCTTTTGAGATAATTTACATATAACATCGTTCATTGTTTAAGGTGCACAATATGTTGATTTGATGGACATATAGTGCAAAATGACTACTACTATGGCATTTATTAATACCTGCATCAAAATCCATAATTACCATTTTCTTTCTTTTTTTGTGAGAATATTTAAGATCTACTCTGTCAGCAGCTTTAGTGTATTCATTATGTGGTTCACGAGATGCCCAAATCTTATTTATCTTTTAGCTGAATGTTTGTACTCTTAGACTAACTTCTCTACCTTTTTCCCACCTCCTAGCTCCCGGTAACCTCCATTCTAGTCTATTTGCATGAGCTAGACTTTTTTTAGATATTGTGAGTCAAAAAGGAGAGTGAAAAAGCTGGCTTAGAGAGTCAACACTAAAAACAAAAACAAAAACTAAGAGCATGGCATCTGGTCTTATCACTTCATGGCAAATAGATGGTGAAAAAGTGGAAGCAATGACAGATTTTATTTTCTTGGGCTCCAAAATCACCATGGTTGATGACTGCAGCCACAAAATTAAAAGAAGCTTACGCCTTTAAAAAGCAGAGACATCACTTTGCTGACAAAGGTCTGTATAGTCAGAGTGATGGTGTTTCCAGTAGTCATACAGAGGTGTGAAAGTTGGACCGTAAAGAAGACTGAGCAATGAAGAATTGATGCTTTTTAGTTGTGGTGCTGGAGAAGATGATAGAGAGTCCCTTGGACTGCAAGGAGATCCAACCAGTCAATCCAAAATGAAATCAACCCTGAATATTCATTGGAAGGACTGATACCAAAGCCCAAAGTACTTTGGCCACCTTATGCAAAGAGCTGACTCATTGTAAAAGATCCTGATGCTGGGAAAGACTGAAGGCAAAAGGAGAAGAGGGTGGCAAAGGAAGAAATGATTAGATTGCATCACCAACTTAATGAACATGAATTTGAGCAAACGTTGGGAGATAGTGGAGGACAGAGGAGCCTGGAATCCTGCAATCCATGGGGTTGCAAAAAGTTGGACATGGCTTAATGACTGAACAGCAACATATAAATGAAACATAACTTATTTCTGACCTATTTTACTTCGCATAATGACCTCAAGTTCTATTCATGTTGTTGAAGATGATAGGATGTTCTTTTTTCATTGCTAAATAATGAAATATACACACACAACATTTTCTTCATAAACTTATACATTTACTCTGACACTTAGGTTATTTCCATATCTTGGGTGTTGAGAATAATGCAGCAATAAACATGAGAGCATGATATCTCTTCAATATCTGATTTTTTTTTTTTATTTTTTGAACTATACTCAGAAGCAGGGTTCCTGGATAATACTGAGTTCTGTTTTAAATTTTTTGAGAAACCTCCATACTGTTCTGCAGAGTCGCAAAACAAATTTGCATTTCCACAAACAATGAAATAGGGTTCCCTTCTCCCAACAATATTACTATTTTTTCACTTTTTGAAGATATCCACTCTAACAGGTATGAAATAATATCTCATTGTGTTTTTGATTTGTAGTTCCTTGATGATTACTGATGTTGAATACTTTTTCATGTACTTGTCCATCTGTATATCTTCTTTGGAAAGATGTTAGTTCATACCTTTGCCCATTTTTTTTAAACAAAACAAACACACACATTAGACCAGATAAACTTAACATATTATAGAATGTTCCATCCGACAGTAGCAGAATACATATTCTTCTCAAGTGCATAGGGAATATTGTCCAAGATAATTTATATGTTAGGACACAAGAGAAATCTTAAATTTAAGAATATTTAAATCATATCAAAAATCCTTCTGATCACAGTAGTATGAAAGTAGAAACTAATTACAAAAAGCAAAATAGAAAATTTACAAAATATTAAGACTAAACAACATGGTCCTGAACATGTTCTAGTTCAGTGAAAAATGCCATTGGTAATTTGATAGGGATCACATTGAATCTGTAGATTGGGTTTGGTAGTATATTAATTTTCACAATGTTGATACTTCCCACCCAGGAACATGGACTCTCTCTCCATCTGTTCATGTTGTCTTTGATTTCTTTCATCAGTGTCTCATAGCTTTCTGATTACACTTCCTTTGTCTCCTTCAGTTCAGTTCAGTTCAGTTCAGTTGCTCAGTCGTGTCCGACTCTTTGCGACCCATGAATCACAGCACGCCAGGCCTCCCTGTCCATCACCAACTCCCGGAGTTCACTCAAACTCATGTCCATCGAGTCGGTGATGCCGTCCAGCTATCTCATTCTCTGTCATCCCCTTCTCCGCCTGCCCCTAACCCCTCCCAGCATCAGAGTCTTTTCCAGTGAGTCAACTGTTCGAATGAGGTGGCCAAAGTGTTGGAGTTTCAGCTTTAGCATCAGTCCTTCCAAAGAACACCCAGGATTGATCTCCTTTAGAATGGACTGGTTGGATCTCCTTGCAGTCCAAGGGACTCTCAAGAGTCTTCTCCAGCACCACAGTTTAAAAGCATCAATTCTTCAGCGATCAGCTTTCTTCACAGTCCAACTCTCACACCCATACATGACCATGGGAAAAACTATAGCCTTGGCTAGACGGACCTTGATTGGCAATGTAATGTCTCTGCTTTTTAATATGCTATCTAGGTTGGTCATAACTTTCCTTCCAAGGAGCAAGCGTCTTTTAATTTCAATGCTGCAATCAGCATCCGCAGTGATTTTGGAGCCCCCAAAAATAAAGTCTGACACTGTTTCCACTGTTTCCCCATCTATTCCCCATGAAGTGATAGGACCAGATGCCATGATCTTCATTTTCTGAATGTTGAGCTTCAAGCCAACCTTTTCACTCTCCTCTTTAATTTCATCAAGAGGCTTCTTAGTCCCTCTTCACTTTCTGCCATAAGAGTGGTGTCATCTGCATACCTGAGGTTATTGATATTTCTCCTGGCAATCTTGATTCCAGCTTGTGCTTCTTCTAGCCCAGCATTCCTCATGATGTACTCTGCATTTAAGTTAAATAAGCAGGGTGACAAGATACAACATTGACGTACTCCTTTTCCTATTTGGAACCAGTCTGTTGTTCCATGTACATTTCTGACTGTTGCTTCCTGACCTGCATACAGGTTTCTCAAGAGGCAGGTCAGGTGGTCTGGTATTCCCATCTCTTTCAGAATGTTCCACAGTTTATTGTGATCCACGCAGTCAAAGGCTTTGGTATAGTCAATGAAGCAGAAATAGATGTTTTTCTGGAACTCTCTTGCTTTCTCCATGATCCAGTGGATGTTGGCAATTTGATCTCTGGAGCCTCTGCTTTTCTAAAACCTGCTTGAATATCTGGAAGTTCACAGTTCACATATTGCTGAAGCCTGGCTTGGAGAATTTTGAGCATGACTTTACTAGCGTGTGAGATGAGTGCAACTGTGTTGTAGTTTGAGCATTCTTTGGCATTGCTTTTCTTTGGGATTGGAATGAAGACTGACTTTTCCAGTCCTGTGGCCACTGCTGAGTTTTCCAAATTTGCCCATATTGAGTGCAGCACTTTCACAGCATCATCTTTCAGGGTTTGAAATAGCTCAATTGGAATTCCATCACCTCCACTAGCTTTGTTCATAGTGATGCTCTCTAAGGCCCACTTGACTTCACATTCCAAGATGTCTGGCTGCAGGTGAGTGATCACGCCATCGTGATTATCTTGGTCGTGAAGATGTTTTTGTCTCCTTAGGTAAGTTTATTCCTAGATATTTAATTCTTTTTGTTGCAATGGTGAATGGGATTGATTCCTTAATTTCTCTTTTTGATATTTCATTGTTAGTATGTAGAAATGCAAATGATTTCTGTGTATTGATTTTGTATCCTGCAACTTTGCTTATTTCACTGATTAGCTCTAGTAATATTCTGATACTATCTTTAGGGTTTTCTATGTACAATATCATGTCATCTATAAACAGTGAGAGCTTTACTTCTTCATTTCCGATCTGGATTCCTTTTATTTATTTATTTATTTTTCTTCTCTGATTGCTCTAGCTAGAAGTTCCAGAGCTATGTTGAATAATAGTGGCAAAAGTGGACACCTTTGTCTTGTTCCTGATCTTAGCGGGAAAGCTTTCAGGTTTTCACCCGTGAGAATAATGTTTGCTATAGTTTTAAAATATATAGCCTTTACTTTGTTGAGGTAGGTTCCTTCTATGTCTATTTTTTTGAAGAGTTGTAATCATAAATGGGTGCTGAATTTTGTCAAAGGTTTTTTCTGCATCTATTATCATATGCTTTTTGATCTTTCAATTTGTTAATATGGTGTATCACACTGATTGATTTGCATATATTGCAGAATCCTTGCATCCCTGGAATAAACCCAACTTGATCATGGTGTATGAGCTTTTTGATGTGTTGCTGAATTCTGTTTCCTAAGATTTTGTTAAGGATTTTTGTGTCTATGTTCATCAGTGATCTTGGCCTGTAGTTTTCTTTTTTTGTGTTGTATTTGTCTGGTTTGGGTATCAGGGTGATGATGGCCTCATAGAATGAGTTTGGAAGTGTTCCTTCCTCTGCAATTTTTTGAAAGAGTTTTAGAAGGATAGGCATTAGCTCTTCTCTAAATGTTTGATAGAATTCTCCTGTGAAGCCCTCTGGTCCTGGGCTTTTGTTTTGGGGGAGATTTTTGATCACTTCAATTTCAGTGCTTGTAATTGGGTTCATAATTTCTACTTCTTCCTGGTTCAGTCTTGGAAGATTGAACTTTTCTAAGGATCTGTCCATTTCTACCAGGTTATCTATTTTGTTGCCATATATTTGTTCATAATAGTGTCTTATAATCCTTTGTATTTCTGCATTGTCTGTTGCAACCTCTCCTTTTTCATTTCTAATTTTGTTGATTTGATTCTTCTCTCCTTTTTTCTTGATGAGTCTGGCTAAAGGTTTGTCAATTTTGTTTATCTTCTAAAGAGAACCAGTTTTTAGTTTTATTAATCTTTACTATTGCTTCTTTCTTTTTTTCATTTATTTCTGCTTGGGTCTTTATGATTTCTTTCCCTCTACTAATTTTGTGGGGTTTTTTTGTTCTTCCTTTTCCAGTTGTTTTAGGTGTAAAGTTAGGTTGTCTATTCGATGTTTTTCTTGCTTATTGATGTAGGATTGTATTGCTATAAACTTCCCTCTTAGGGAAATGCTTTTGCTGCATCCCATAGGTTTTGAGCTGTTGTGTTTTAATTGTCATCTTTTTTCTAGAAATTTTTTGATTCTCTTTTGGTTTCTTCAGTAACCTGTTGCTTATTTAGAAATATGTTGTTTGAGCTCCATGTGTTTGTGCTTCTTACAGTTTTTTTCTTGGAATTGATATCTAGTCTCATAGCACTGTGGTGAGAGAAGATGCTTGATACAGTTTCAACTTTCTGAAATTTACTGAGATTTGATTTGTGACCCAAGATGTTGTCTATCCAGGAGAATATTCCACGTGCACTTGAGAAGAATGTGTATTCTGCATTTGGATGGAACGTTCTAAAGATATCAATGAGATCCATCTCATCTAATGTGTCATTCATTTAAGACGTGTTTCCTTATTAATTTTCTGTTTTGAAGATCTGTCCCTAGGTGTGAGGTGTATTATTGTGTTACTGTCAATTTCTCCTTTTATGTCTGTTAGTGTTTGTCTTATGTATTGAGTTGCTCCTATGTTGGGTACATAAATATTTACAATTCTTAAGTCTTCCTCTTGGATTGATCCCTTGATCATTATGTAGTGTCCTTCCTTATCTCTTGTAATCTTCTTTAGTTCAAGGTCTATTTTATCTCATATGAGGATTGCTACTCCAGCTTTCTTTTGCTTCCCATTTGCATGGAATACCTTTTCCATCCTTTCTCTTTCAGTGTATACATATCTTTTTAACTGCAAGGGAAAAAGGACAGTAGGAAAAGCAAACAAAGGAATAAATATAGAAAAATAATAATAGTTTTAAAAAATTTAAAAATTTAAAAAAAAGAGAGAGAAAAAAAGGAAAATTCCACAGAACTGCAAAAGTCCAATGTAGAGGCAGAGGTTTATAACAACAATGAAAAAGGGTGATGGAGAAAGGAGAAAAAAAAGCTCAGGCGCTTGATTGAATTTTATAGTGCCAATAAAATTGACAACTACAACAGAGAGGGGGGAAAAAGGAGAGGGAAGGGGGAAGAAAAACATCCAAAGAACCTACAGAAGAAGTCAAAACACAAGAATAATAAATGTTTTTCTTGAGTCACTGCTGTCAGAGTCCTTTCCCTCACTGGGAGTCACAGTCCACCTCACCTCCCTAGGATGCCCTCCAACACTGCTGATCTCTGGATCTGCTGTGGGGCAGCTCAGATTCTAATCTGGTCCTACTCCTGTGTTTCTTGCCTCCAATGTCCACAAATATCAGAACTAGTGCATTTTCTTTTGTAGGAGCTCTCAATGACCTTTTATATATTTCATAGATACAGAGTCTGCCTAGTTCATCTTGGGGATTTAATCTGCCGATTGTATAGCTGGTGGGAAGGTTTTGGGTCTTCCTTAGCCACACTGCCCCTGGGTTTCAACTGTGGCTTTATTTCCACCTCTGCATGTGGGTTGTCCACTGGGGTTTGCTCCTGAGGCTGCCCTGGAGGACTTGAGTTTGCCCTGTTAGGGCCAGGTGTGGAGGTGGTGCGGCTGCTTGGGTTTCAGGGGTTCTGGCAGGTATTTAGGGGAGTCGGTGGCTAAGGTGCAACCCCAGGATCCATTTTTAAATATCAGTCCCTTTTCCTTTTGGGGAAGGGTTCTTGGAAACCAGGTTACCTTGACCAATACGCTCCCCAGTTGAATTGTCTTGCCTGCGCAAAAAGCAATTTTTCGCCCTAACCCTTTCCTGGATCTAGCGAAAAGAAGGGGCCTTGGGCAAGGCCCCAACAAAATTTTTTAACTTCCTACTCCTGGGTTTGCTCAACGAAGTCAGGAGATCAAAAGACCCCCCCCCAACCAACTTTTGAATTTTGCATCTCCTATTGGGCAGTTTAGTTCAGACGATGGCCTGCCACATTTTCGGAGAAGCAATGGCAGCCCTCAGTACTCTTGCCTGGAAAATCCCATGGACTTGAGGAGCATGGTGGCAAAGTGTGGGGTCGCTGGGCCCGGCCGCTGAGGATTTTCACTTTCAGGTTTATTTCACACCTTGGAGAGGAAATGGCCCACTGGCAGTGTTCTTGCCTGGAGAATCCCAGGGACGGGGGAGCCTGGTGGGCTTCCGTTATGGGGTCACACATAGAGGGACACGACTGAGAGTGACTTAGAGCAGCAGAAGGGTTTGGAAACCAGTATTGACCAATACGCTCCAGTATTCTTGCCTGGAGAACTCCCCTCCCTGACAGAGAAGCCTGGCAGGCCACGATCTACAGGGTCAGAAAGAGTCAGACACAACTGAAGTGACCCTGCATGCATAGACGCAAGACTTTTTTGCCTGTGGCAGCTCCGCCCCAGTGAGTGTTGACCATGAAGGTGGTGCAGCTGCTTGGCTTGCAGGGACCCTGGCTGTGCCAAGTGTGCAGGGACATGTACTGCCTCTGCCGCAGGAGTTATGGCCCTATCAGAGTCTTTTCTCGAACCTCTTGTTGCTGGCAGTCAGAAGGCCTCTTTGGGCAGTCTTTCTCCATAGCACCGCCCATTTCGGCACTTAGAGAGATCCCTTGCCTGGGGTCCTTCTCTGTTGACTGGCGCCTCAGGCACATAGAGGGACCCCCCTGGCTGGAGATGTATTCTGTAGATTGCCACCTAAAGGAGCACCCTGTGTGGGGTCCTACTCTGTAGTTCAGTGTGTCAGGCATTTGATGGGCCAGCCTCTCTATTGTTCAGCTGAAGATGCTGGCATGTGAGAGAAAGAAGCTATGGTGATGGCTCCAACCAAAACGCATGATTCAGCAGTATCGCCTTGCTTCCATGGCTGCCTGGCTTTCCTCCACAGCTATCTCCCATTACAATCTCCTCCTTCACATCCCTTTGATCTGTCTCTCTGCAGTCAACAGCAGCTCTCACCCTGAGATTGCTCCACAAGCCCAAAACTGCAGCTCCCAGCCGCTGTCCTTCCAGGGTACCAGCGTTCCTGTACGCAGTATGTGTGGCAGTGGCAAGGACTGTCTGATTCGCATTCCATTTAGGCTGCCACAGATCAACTGTTTCACTCTCAGCCTTAAATGTTTCTCCTCTGACTCAGACAATTGCCCCGATGTGGGGACTGGACCCCTGCTTCAGTTCCCCAACCTGCTGAGGGCAGGTCGAGTCCTGCTAACACTCCTGTTTTTCCCCCTAGTTCCTTTGTCCTACCGAGTTTTGCGTAGTGAGAGGTTAAAGCGTCTGCCTCCAATGCGGGAGACCCGGGTTCGATCCCTGGGTCGGGAAGATCCCCTGGAGAAGGAAACGGTAACCCACTCAAGTATTCTTGCCTGGAGAATCCCATGGACGGAGAAGCCTGGTAGGCTCCAGTCCATGGGGTCGCATAGAGTCGGACACGACTGAGTGACGGAACGGAACGGAACGGATGTATTCTTTTCCACTGGTCAGATACTCCTGATGGCTCTCAGCTGGTGTTCTGCGTGCACTTCTGTATCTGAAGGTGTATTCCTGATGGATCCCTGGAGAGAGATGTACTCCATGTCCACCTTCTTCTCTGCCATCTTCTGTTCTCTACCTCTATACCTGCTTTTATTTTTATTTTATTGTCTTTACTTCAGTTTTATTTTACTTATCTTTTGCGTTTCTCCCTCACTATTTATTAGCAGAGCATTACAGGGCTTATTTCTATTTTATTTCTTTGTTGAATCTCAAATCTTATTATAGCATCTGACAAAGTTTTTAATACTTGATTGTTGCATGGATTCATGTAAAAACTGCATGTATGTAAAAATTTGGCATAAATGTGAAATACTTAATATCAGCTGAGTATTTAAATAAGTTTTGAGAAATCCATTTAATGAACACTTTTCTGCTATTTAAATAATTATGTAGAATATTTTTGTTTTATTTTAAATAAACTTTACTTTTTAGAAGAGTTTTAATTTTAAAAATATGAAGATGTACAAAGTTCTCATGTAAATCCCACATGATTTTAGCTGTTAACATTATTACATTTGTATGATATATTTGCCACAAATAATGGATGACTTTATTATAAGCTAAGCATACGTTATTCAGATTCCTTAGGTTTCATTTAATGTCATTTTTGCTTCCAGGATCCCATCCAGAATACCACACTGGTCATTTTCCATCATTAATCATCTCATCATTCAAATTTCATCATCATTTCTCTTTCAGGTGCTCTTGGCTGTGAAAGTTTCCCAGATGTTCCTTGTTTCTGATGACCTTGACAACTTTGAGGAGCACTGACCAGGTACTTTATAGAATGTCCAGCTACTGAGATATTTGCCTGATATTTTTCTTACCGTGAATCCAAGGTTAGAGCTTTTGGGGGAAAGAACGAAGAGGTAAAAAGCCATTTTATCACATGATATTCAGATCAGATCAGATCAGATCTGTCGCTCAGTCGTGTCCGACTCTCCGCGACCCCATGAATCACAGCACGCCAGGCCTCCCTGTCCATCACCAACTCCCGGAGTACACTCAAACTCATGTCCACAGAGTCGGTGATGCCATCCAGCCATCTCATTCTCCGTCGTCCCCTTCTCCTCCCGCCCCCAACCTTTCCCAGCATCAGAGTCTTTTCCAGTGAGTCAACTCGTCGCATGAGGTGGCCAAAGTATTGCAGCTTCAGCTTTAGCATCAGTCCCTCCAATGAACATCCAGGATTGATCTCCTCTAAAATGGACTGGTTGGATCTCCTTGCAGTATAAGGGACTCTCAAGAGTCTTCTCCAACACCACAGTTCAAAAGCATCGATTCTTCAGCGATCAGCCTTCTTCACAGTCCAACTCTCACATCCATACATGACCACACATGATATTAAAGGCACATAATATCAACATGGCTTCTAAGGGTTGATGATGACATTGAGCATTTGGATGACATAGTGTTTGTAAAACTTTGTTGTAAAGGAACTCTTCTTTACCTCTTTTCATGCTGTACTTCTTGGAAGAAATTTACTATGCTCAGCCCACAGGTGAGGAGTAGGAAATTATGTTCTGCCTCCCTGAAGACAGAGTATGAACATAAATTATTTAGAATTTATCTACATTGTGGATTTACTCTCATTTTTATTCAAGTTATTATTACTTTTTAAATTTATTTATTTTAATTGGAGGCTAATTACTTTACATTATTGTATTGGTTTCGCCATACACTGACATGAATCTGCCCCCGGTGTACATAAGTTCCCCATCTTGAACCCCCCTCCCACCTCCCTCCCCATCCCATCCCTCTGGTTCATCCCAGTACACCAGCCCCGAGCATCCTGTATCATGCATCGAACTTGGACTGGCAATTCATTTCACATATGATAATATACATATTTCAATGCCCTTCTCCCAAATCATCCCACCCTCGCCCTCTCCCACAGAGTCCAAAAGACTGTTCTGTACATCTGTGTCTCTTTTGCTGTCTCATATACAGGGTTATCATTATCATCTTTCTAAATCCCATATATATGCGTTAGTGTACTGTATTGGTGTTTTTCTTTCTTGCTTACTTCACTCTGTATGATAGGCTCCAGTTTCATCCACTTCATTAGAACTGATTCAAATGTATTCTTTTTAGTTGCTGAGTAATACTCCATTGTGTAAGTGCACCACAACTTTCTTATCCATTCGTCTGCAGATGAACATCTAGGTTGCTTCCTTGTCCTGGCTATTATAAACAGTCCTGCGATGAATATTGGAGTACATGTGTCTCTTTCAATTCTGGTTTCCTCGGAGTGTATGCCCAGGAGTGCGATTGCTGGTAAGTATGGATTTATGTGTTCTTAATCTATGTTTTGGGTTATAATTATATAGTTAAATTATAATAAATTACTTTATTTTTGCATTCAAATTACAGAATAGCTTTGACCTTTTGGAGGTTTCTCAGTTGTCTCTTTTGTCTTTGGCAAAAAACAATCATTGTGGGTGTTGTTTTGGGTGCCATCTTACTTTCTGATATTATGAGTTCTCCAAGCTCATGTTGCATATTTTGTAGAATCAAACATTTCTCTGAGGAACATAGTTTTCTTAAATTGGAGAATGGTGTTGGAAAGCAAGATATAGGTGCTAGGTGTGCTTCTTGCCTATTGTCATTGCTTTTGGTTGTCAGCTGGCAGAGCAAGTAAATAAATGCTTCCATAACCCATGTGTATATGCATATCATATGTGTATATGCTCAGTCGTGTATGACTCTTTGTGACTTCATGGCCAGGCTCCTCTGTCCCTGCAGTTTTCCAGGCAAGAATACGTGAGTGGGCTGCCATTTCCCACTCCAGGGGATCGTCCCAACTCAGGGATAAAACCCACATCCTTTATGTATTCTGCATGGGCAGGTAGATTCTTTATCACTGGCACCACCTGGGAAGCCCTATATACACATGTGCCTATAAATATTCTATATTTAAGTCTGTATTTATGCTAAGCTAAACTTGATCTCATAGTGACTTTTCAAACTTTTAATGAATCCATTACCAAGTGAATCATTTTAGTTCTCCTCTCCTTGCTTATCTATAATTTTCCACTCTAACAGTGAGAAACCTGACTTCAAATGTTTGACATCTATCTACCTAACTGTTCATTTCTAGTATATATTTATTGTAGTATCAGAATTGCTAACCTATACCCTCTGATTTTAACTTCATCAGCTAGAATACATTGCTTATATACAGTTTATCTCTAATTTTACAGATTCATTTCTAAACTTAGGTCAGCACCTTTTTACCCTACTCATTTCAGTGAGATTGCTTCATATGTTTGTGGTATATTATGGATTCTTGCTTACCTCATATTGTGTTAGGAAGTGTTCCCTCTGCTTTTATTTTCTAGAAGAGGCTGTGAAGAATTGCTGTTTTTTCTTAAATGTTAACTCATCTGTAAAATAATCTAGGCATAATAATTAGTTACTATATCAATTTCTTCAATAGATATAGGCCTATTAAGATAATATATTTTTCTTTGCATGACTTTTGGTAACTTGAGTCCTTCAAAGAATTGGTCTATTTATCTAAGATATCAAGTTTGTGGACACTGTATTGTGCATAGTGTTCCTCACTGTCCTAAACAATTTTAACAAATAGAAATATACTAATGATACATGATTTGAGGGAGAAACTTTCTAATATGTCTCATTTTTGCTTGTAATTGATTCAGTTGAAGTGACGGAGAAATACATTCCTGTTGGGTTATGAAAAACAAAGCAAAACTGTTTCATTTTGGAGTCTAAAAGACATTTTAGTCACGAGTATTTCCAAGAAAGATAATCAGATCCTATATAAATGTTCTTTCTTCTAATTGTGTAAAAAAAATAATGGGACTTACACATTAAAGCAAAAGTCTTTTAAAGGTCTTCCTGGAATTCAAATAAGGGAATAGTCACAAAAAATTAAAGTTCAAAATAAAATTTAAATCCCTTATTGATTATACTGATTATCAGTACAGAAATCCTTCTAAATTGCCTTTCTTCAGGAACTAAGCTTATAGTGCTAAATTAGAGTAATGTGCTACCATGGTAATCCAGTAATTTATATTTTGCGGCTGAATTTCTAAATTGATATAATACAATTCATTAGTCATTTTTATTTTCACAAAGTGGTCAATAGGATCTTTACATTTCAATATAACCAAAAGATACTGCATTTTGGTTAAATACAGACATCATAAACCATGAGAACACTCAATTTAGTACTCTATTTCCTTGGCTAAATTTAGAACCATCTTCACCTGTATGTATGACATTTGTGTTTTTAAACTTACAGCTATCTATAGAAATAAAAGTAAGTGATTATAATTTTATTATATACTTACTCTGAGCCAAGAATTATCATATTTTTGAGATCTTATCATATTTAATTTCTTCAGAAAAGTTTCTTTTAGGTATTATTATCTCTTTTCTAGGCTTAAATGGGTATGACACTTGCCAAATTCATGCAATTAATAAATGTATGGGCTCTGCTTTAAATCCAAGTATTCTTGATCCAAACTGTAAAGCATTTTACTGTATCATTTATTATAAGAGATTTTGCAAATACTCATATAAAATAGGAATTTGAAAGTTATACTTTTTTGGTAATATTATATTTCTTTGATAGTTGTTACAAGTAAGCATACAGTGAATATGAAATTCACCATTAATGTGTAGAAGATAATTTTTTATAAAGTATTAATCTCATTTATAAACATAGATTCACGTAGAAGGTTCATTTATAGAATATTATGCCTATATCTATCAAAACCATTGCTGCATCCTTAGCTTTATCAGTTAACAGCTAGGTGACAGGAGGCAATTTATTCAGATGTTTTTTTCCCTAGTTTTATTAAAAACAGTATAAATATAATAAAAGTACATTTATTATGAATTGTTGAAAGATGTATTAAGGCTATCCAAAGAAATAGAATGAATAAAGTAGATGGATGGATGGATGGATAGATAAACAGATGGATAAGAGATCTATGATTAGAGTTGGCTCAAAGGATAATGCAGACCAAAAAGTCCCATCCTTTGACACCTGAAAACTGAGAAACAGAAAAGTCAGTGATGTAATTCAGTACAAGTTTTAAGGCTCAGAACCAGGACCAATGTCAAAGGGCTGGAGATGTGTGTCCCAACTCAAGGGAAAAAAGCAAATTCACTCTTCCTACGTCTTTCTGTTCTATTCAGCCACTCACTGGATTGGATGTTGCACAATCACATTGGTGAGAATGATCGTTACTCAGTGCACAGATTCTAAGACCCTCATAATTACATTCATGCAACAGATCATACAATGCATGATAGATTCATGCAATACATGATTCATAGATTTTTCATGCAAAATAATGATTTTATAACTATCTGGGAATCCCTTAGCCCAGTCAAATTGACACATTAAATTAACCAACACAGGTGAATTAAGTGAATTAATACATATAAATTACTTATGAAATTCAGTTCAGTTCAGTCACTCAGTCATGTCCGACTCTTTGCGACCCCATGAATCAAAGCACACCAGGACTCCCTGTCCATCACCAACTCCCGGAGTCCATTCAAACTCATATCCATCGAGTCGGTGATGCCATCCAGCCATATCATTTTCTGTCGTCCCCTTCTCCTCCTGCCCCCAATCCCTCCCAGCATCAGTCTCTTCCAGTGAGTCAACTCGTCGCATGAGGTGGCCAAAGTATTGCAGTTTCAGCTTTAGCATCAGTCCTTCCAATGAACACCCAGGATTGATCTCCTTTAGAATGGACTGGTTGAATCTCCTTGCAGTCCAAGGGACTCTCAAGAGTCTTCTCCAGCAGCACAGTTCAAAAGCATCAATTCTTCGGCGATCAGCTTTCTTCACAGTCCAACTCTCACATCCATAAATGACCACAGGAAAAACTATAGCCTTGACTAGACTGACCTTTGTTGGCAAAGCAATGTCTCTGCTTTTTAATATACTATCTAGGTTGGTCATTGCTTGCCACAAAATAAGCAATAATAAATATAACCATTATCTATAATACTGCTATCAAATTTCTTGAGTTGGGATAATAAAAAGTTAATCTGTGAGTTTTGTGGATTTGCTTTATGAGATGTTTGATGTATTACTTCACTAATGTGATTTGACATACAGATTCCCTTGAATTACTTACACAGACTTACTGGGAAATACAGGAGATAATTAATATAATGAGTGGTATCATCATGTAGCAACAATTTAGTTGGAATCACAATAGAAGATGCAGCCTGGGAATAAGAATTATGAATCTTACACATCTAAATTTGTCTTTATGTAATAGAAGAAATATCCCATACAATGGGATGAATTACCATTGTACTCTTTGCAATAAAAGGATCATTTTTCAGGAGTAGCATTATATTCATTATTTTATATTAGCTAAGTGTATAATTATGTATCATATTTGCAGGATCTGACTTAAAGAGAACAGATCATACTTTTCATATATTTAATTCTGAACTTGCTAACAGCATGATCACCCCACCTTCTGTGAGAGAACAAGAAGAGTTAAATAAAACATTGGCAGAGTTTTAGAAGAGGATTTTGATGCATAGATGAATATAATTATAAAAAAGTGGTAAGCAATTTATAATTAATTACAATTAATAATTAGAAGCTGTTTGGACCAAAATCTTACTACTAAAAAAAGAAAGCATCAGACAGGCAAAGTAAATCAGTTACTTAATATTTCTCAGTGTTTGCACTGAGTCACAGATATTATTCCACTATTCAGTTCAGTTCAGTCGCTCAGTCATGTCCAACTCTTTGAGACCCCCTGGATCACAGCTGCCAGGCCTCCCTGTCCATCACCAACTCCCAGAGTTTACAGAGTTGACTCACTGGAAAAGACTCTGATGCTGGGAGGGATTGGGGACAGGAGGAGAAGGGGATGACAGAGAATGAGATGGCTGGATGGCATCCCACTATCAGTCACATCTAATTTCAAGGTCTTGGCAATCTTTGTGAATGAGGGCTTTTATTTCTACCAACTAAATTATTTTAAAAACTTTACCATACAACCTCTTTTGTCCTATTGAAAAAGAGAAACAACACATTTCCCCTACTGATCTTCTTGATCAAGTCTTTCTTCACTATGTTATAGATAATGGCAGATGAGTTTCAGAGGATAAACTAAAAATAAACAGAGTGGCATCTTCTTCCTTTCCAGCAACTACTTTAATTCCTCCTTAGATTTTAGGGCATTATATCCTAAATATTTATTATTCTTTGTCTCTAGAGTCCCAACCCTTACTCATCCTTTAATATTTCAATATTTATGTACTATACACATAGCTCTGCTGCCCAGTGTTTATGTACTCTAAACATAACACACTTCCATGGGTTGTCTCCAACAAGTTTGCTTTCTCATTTGCCTACCATTATTTTATATTAACATTTGCAAAGCATCATTATGTTTGGCTGTTGTTGCTATTTATTGAAGATAGTTGACGTAAATGTTAGGTTCAGGTGTACAGCATAGTTATTCAATATACGTTGTGCACCATAAAAAGTTATTACTATATTATTGACTAGATTCCCTTGTGCTATACATTGCATTCCTGGGACTTGGTTTATAATTGTTAGTTTTTCCCTCTTAACACAACCCACTCCAGTACTCTTGCCTGGAAATTCCCATGGCCAGAGGAGCCTGGTAGGCTGCAGTACATGGGGTTGCTAGGAGTTGGACACAAGTGAGCGATTTCACTTTCACTTTTCACTTTCATGGATTCAGAGAAGGAAATGGCATCCCACTCCAGTCTTCTTGCCTGGAAAATCCCAGGGACGGGGGAGCCTGGTGGGCTGCCATCTATGGGGTCGCACAGAATCAGACACGACTGAAGCGACTTGTTTTGCCCATCCTTCCACCCTCCTCTGCTCTCTCAAACATAAGTTTGTTCTCTGTGTCCTTTCATCTATTGATGGACATTTAGGTTGCTTCTATATCTTGCCTATTATAAATAATGTTGCAATAAAACGTTGGAGTGCATATATCTTTTTGAATTAGCATATGTCTTTTCTTCATGTAAATATCCAGAAGTGAAATTCCTGGGTCATATAGTAGTTATGCTTTTAATTTTTCAAGGATCCTCCATAAATGTTTACCTGAGTGGCTGCACTAATTTTCATTCTCACCAATAGTGCACAAGGGTTTCCTTTTCTCCACATTCTCAGCAAAAACTTACAGTTTATTGTCTTTTTGATAAGTGTGAGGAGTTATCTAATTGTGGTTTTGTTTGTATTCCCTGGTGATTAGCGATGTTAAGCATGTTTTCATGTGCCTGTTGACCACCTGTATGTATTCCTTTAAAAGTACCTATTCAGATCCTGTGCCTATTTTTAAATTGAATTTTAATTGATATTGCATTATATGTGCTTTTATATACTTGGGAGGTAAACCAATTTTTTTTGGGCAAATACTTTGAAAATTTATTTTGTTGTCAGTATGTTCCATTTTGTTTGTTGATGGGTCATTTTGCTGTGCAAAAAATTTAGCTTGATATGTTCTTTATTTGTTAATTTTTGCTTTTGTTGCCCTTGCCTGAGGAGACATAGCCAAAACATATTTTATAAGACCAATGCAACAGTGTACTGTTTTGTTTTCTTCTAGGAATTTTATGGCTTCCGGTCTTACTTTTATATCTATTTAATCAATGCTGAGTTTATTTTTGTATGTGATGTGTGAAAATGGTCTAGTTTCATTCTTCTTCTTGTAGTTGTCCAGTTGGCTCATCACTTGTTCACATGTATATGTGTGTGTATGAGACAAAGCTTGTTATCTCTATTTAATCCAGAGAATTTTGAAATTCACCATCAATTATTAACTCAACAAATTACGTATAATTTGTTATATACTAAGTATGTCTATGAACTGTGAAAGTGCTGCACTCAATATGTCAGCAAATTTGGAACTCAGCAGTGGCCAAGGGATTGGAAAAGGTCAGCTTTCATTCCATTCCCAAAGAAAGGCAATGCCAAAGAATGTTCAAACTGCCACACAATTGCACTCTTCTCACACGCTAGTAAAGTAATGCTCAAAAATCTCCAAGCCAGGCTTTAGCAGGATGTGAACCGTGAACTTCCAAACGTTCAAGCTGGATTTAGAAAAGGCAGAGGAAAAAGAGATCAAATTGCCAACATCCTCGGGATCATCAAAAAAAGAAAGAATTCCAGAAAAACATCTATTTCTGCTTTATTGACCATGCCAAAGCCTTTGACTGTGTGGATCACAATAAGCTGTGGAAAATTCTGAAAGAGATGGGATTACCAGACCACCTGACCTGCCTCTTGAGAAACCTGTATGCAGGTCAGGAAGTAACAATTAGAACTGGACATGGAACAACAGACTGATTCCAAATCAGGAAAGGAGTATGTCAAGGCTGTATATTGTCACCCTGCTTATTTAACTTCTATGCAGAGTACATCATGAGAAACGCTGGGCTGGATGAAGCACAAGCTGGAATCAAGATTGCCGGGAGAAATATCAATAACCTCAGATGCACAGATGACACCACCCTTATGGCAGAAAGTGAAGAGGAACTAAAGAGCCTCGTGATGAAAGTGAAAGAGGAGAGTGAAAAAGTTGGCTTAAAGCTCAATCTTCAGAAAACTAAGATCATGGCATCTGTTCCCATCACTTCATGGCAAATAGATGGGGAAACACTGGAAACAATGGCTGACTTTATTTTTTGGGGCTCCAAAATCACTGTGGATGGTGATTACAGCCATGAAATTAGAAGATACTTACTCCTTGGAAGGAAAATTATGACCAACCTAGACAGCATATTAAAAAGCAGAGACATTACTTTGTCAACAAAGGTCCATCTAGTCAAGGCTATGGTTTTTTGAGTAGTCATGTATGGATGTGAGAGTGGACTATAAAGAAAGCTGATCACTGAAGAATTGATGCTTTTGAACTGTGGTGTTGGAGAAGATCTTGAGAGTCCCTTTGACTGCAAGGAGATCCAACCAGTCTATCCTAAAGGAGACCAGTCCTGGGTGTTCATTGGAAGGACTGATGTTGAAGCTGAACTCCAATATTTTGGCCACCTGACACGAAGAGCTGACTCATTTGAAAAGACCCTGATGCTGGGAAAGATTGAGGGCAGGAGGAGAAGGGGGTGACAGAGGATGAGATGGTTGGATGGCATCACCGACTCAATGGACATGCGTTTGGGTAGGCTCTTGGAATTGGTGATGGACAGGAAAGCCTGGCATGCTCCAGTTCAGGGTGTTGGACAGGACTGAGCGACTGAACTAACTATGTCTACACTAAGAGTACTATGTTACATAATGGAATGGAGATTTTCAAGAAAAGTAGAAAATTAAAAGTCACAAAGATTTTGGAGTAAGGTAAGCCTGGCTTTTGAATATCAAGTTTGAAAATAGATGCGTCATTTGAGTGCTTTTCACCACCTTTCCTTTTACTGCTATGATCCAAAGCCCTGTCA
The DNA here is from genome assembly GCF_049115385.1 of Moschus berezovskii. Taxonomy (NCBI): domain Eukaryota; kingdom Metazoa; phylum Chordata; class Mammalia; order Artiodactyla; family Moschidae; genus Moschus; species Moschus berezovskii. Next base: position 17,829,231 of record NC_142480.1, on the reverse strand, counting down.
TCTCAAACCTGGATCATTAGAACAGCCTCTTATAGCTCTTCCTGCTTTAGTGCCTGTCCTCTCAGTTCATTTTCAACACTACACAAAGAATGATTCTTTAAAACAAAGTCAGATCTTTTTTTCTTCTCAGAAGAGAATACTCCGGTGTGGAATTCCTCTCACTCATGATAATTGCTAAGATTCTTAGAATGGTTTATGAGATTCTACAAATTGTGCTTTCTCTACCTCATCCCTAACTCTTTGATCTCATCCTTTACCACTTTTTCCTGAGTCTCCCTCAGGCCCTTCATTTACTTCAGATCTTAACTCAAAAGACACTCTTTCATAGAGCATCTCCTAGCTACACTATCTACATTGCAATTATTCTCAAATACTGTCTATATACTGATGGAAATCTCTAGCAATCTCATCTCTTTTAATGCACTTCTGAACCATACCAGAGTTCTCAATTCGAGTGGTTTTTCTTTTATGAATCCTATTATCCTTTTAGAAATCCTCTTTCCATGGGGATTTCAGAGTCCACTGCGCTCATCTGTCTTAATTGTACACAATTAAAGATAGAGTCGGATTCTTTCGTTTTGCCCATGCAAATCAGGGTGTGTGACCAAATTTGTGTCCATAGTGTTTTTAAGACATTAGCCTCAGTGAAGCCAGGAAACAAAATACATAGATTTCAACTACTCCAATTTAACTATTGAGGATATGGTCATCTTGATAGGCAGCTTCTGACTGGTGGTATAATAGAGTTGTAAGTGATAAACTAAGTGGAATTATTTCTAGATGTGTGTTAGAGGAGGGTGAGCAGAGGGAGACGAAGGCTTCTTGAAATAATTCTCAGGGCAAAACATTTATGATTTACTTATTGATTATAAGATTCGATGAGATAAAGATAAATAGAATGATTCCTCTTGCTTAAAAGAATCCCAGATTTGAACAGCAAAGGGGAAAGAAAGAATATAGCAAAGTTATGACAATAAATGATTCCCTTGTCATATTTCTTATAGGTTTATATCTTTTATTAATAGAAAATGAATATATCTTACATTCTAGTTAAGAATATTGGTAAGAAAATACCACAATGATATTGGCTTAAAAATAAAATAAACTGTAAACTCCTTTCTCTTCTCTTTTCCTTCTTCTCTGCTTTTTAGCCTTACATTTTTTTCTGCCTTTTGGCAATTGGAATAAACTAAAGAACCACTCATTTAGTTCAGACTGAAAATTTGAGCTCTTGAGACAGTTTGAGGTAGGGGTTGGAGGAAAGTGGCAAATAATAGATACTCTTCTATAGATCAGGGTGTAAAGCTAAATTAGAGGAAAGGAGTGATTTGAGGAACTGTCAGAAAAAGTGAAATTTTGGAGACAAAAGAAAGGTCTTTTGGGCAAGATTTGCTGTTATTCTCTGCCTGTTCCTCAAAATCCACAGGAGACCTTCAGTACAATGCTATGTTTATTTTTATAATACTTATCATCTTTCAGGTTTGACACCCAGTCCCTGGTGGCTCAGAGGTTAAAGTTTCTGCCCCCAATGCGGGAGACCCGGGTTCGATCCCTGGGTCGGGAAGATCCCCTGGAGAAGGAAACAGTAACCCACTCCAGTATTCTTGCCTGGAGAATCCCATGGACGGAGAAGCCTGGTAGGCTACTGTCCACGGGGTCGCATAGAGTCGGACATGACTGAGCAACGGAACGGAACGGAAAATTTGTCTAAATGTGTAGTTCAAAATTTTTTGATAAATTCATACACCCATGCTATGACAGTCAAAATCAAAATATAGAACAGTTTCACTGGCCACTCACACAATTTTCAAACTATTTTAGAGTAAATCCCTATATCCCAATAGTTTCCCATAATCCTGCCCCGAACACACACACCCATCAACCGAAGCAAAATATCATCTACTTTATTTTACCATAGGTTGTTTGCCTTTTGTAAAATTTCACTTTGATAAAATTATTCTGCTTTCTCTTTGTGTGACTTCTTCTTTCAGCTATGGAGATTCATCCCCATTATGTGTTATCAGGAGCACATCAGCTTTTAGATGTAAGGAGTATCTCCATTATATGGTTATACCACAATCTGTTTATCCATTCCGCTACTGGACCTTGTGAGTCCCCCCTACCCTGTTTTTGGCCATAAAATTTTCTGAATTTAAGCAATGTGTATATAAAATAATTTTACTATTAACAACCTATATGCAAAATTATTATACTGTCAAATTAATAAATAGGGATGTACCAATTAGAATAAATATATACATTATAAAAATTCAACTTTAATTGAAATGTATGTGTCAATAGTATGCATTTGAACTACACAAGAAACAAGAATTTTGAGTTTTACATAAGCCATTGAAGGAGTGTGAAAAGAAAGCTAATAGACTTCTGGAACAAAGGAATTCCACTCATCAGTATTCCATTTTGCAGTTACTTTACAGGAACACAGATTGGAGAAGATTCTTTGTGACTGTTACTCATTAACATTTTTCATTTTAGCATAAGGCCTGGTGATTTTTATAAGTTGCAATATTGCATAGGAACCTGGAATGTTAGGTCCATGAATCAAGGCAAATTGGATGTGGTCAAACAGGAGATGGCAAGAGTGAACGTCGACATTCTAGGAATCAGTGAATTAAAATGGACTGGAATGGGTGAATTTAACTCGGATGACCATTATATCTACTACTGTGGGCAGGAATCCCTTAGAAGAAATGGAGTAGCCATCATGGTCAACAAAAGAGTCCGAAATGCAGTACTTGGATGCAATCTTAAAAATGACAGGATGATTTCTGTTCGTTTCCAAGGCAAACCATTCAATATTACAGTAATCCAGGCCTATGCCCCAACCAGTACTGCTGAAGAAGCCGAAGTTAATCGGTTCTATGAAGACCTACAAGACCTTTTAGAACTAACACCCAAAAAAGATGTCCTTTTCATTCTAGGGGACTGGAATGCAAAAGTAGGAAGTCAAGAAACACCTGGAGTAACTGGCAAATTTGGCCTTGGAGCACGGAATGAAGCAGGGCAAAGGCTAATAGAGTTTTGTCAAGAGAATGCACTGGTCATAGCAAACACCCTCTTCCGACAACACAAGAGAAGACTCTACACATGGACATCACCAGATGGTCAACACCGAAATCAGATTGATTATATTCTTTGCAACCAAAGATGGAGAAGCTGTATACAGTTAGCGAAAACAAGACCAGGAGCTGACTGTGGCTCAGATCATGAACTCCTTATTGCGAAGTTCAGACTTAAATTGAAGAAAGTAGGGAAAACCACTAGACCATTCAGATATGACCTCAATCAAATCTCTTATGATTATGCAGTGGAAGTGAGAAATAGATTTAAGGGACTAGATCTGATTGATAGAGTGCCTGATGAACTCTGGATGGAGGTTCGTGACATTGTACAGGAGACAGGGACCAAGACCATCCCCATGGAAAAGAAATGCAAAAGAGCGAAATGGCTGTCTGAGGAGGCCTTACAAATAGCTGTAAAAAGAAGAGAGGCGAAAAGCAAAGGAGAAAAGGAAAGATATAAGCATCTGAATGCAGAGTTCCAAAGAATAGCAAGGAGAGATAAGAAAGCCTTCCTCAGTGATCAATGCAAAGAAATAGAGGAAAACAACAGAATAGGAAAAACAAGAGACCTCTTCAAGAAAATTAGAGATTCCAAGGGAACTTTTCATGCAAAGATGGGCTCGATAAAGGACAGAAATGGTATGGACCTGACAGAAGCAGAAGATATTAAGAAGAGGTGGCAGGAATACACAGAAGAACTGTACAAAAAAGATCTTCCCGACCAAGATAGTCACGATAATGTGATCACTGACCTAGAGCCAGACATCTTGGAATGTGAAGTCAAGTGGGCCTTAGAAAGCATCACTACGAACAAAGCTAGTGGAGGTGATGGAATTCCAGTTGAGCTATTTCAAGTCTTGAAAGATGATGCTGTGAAAGTGCTGCACTCAATATGCCAGCAGATTTGGAAAACTCAGCAGTGGCCACAGGACTGGAAGAGGTCAGTCTTCATTCCAATCCCAAAGAAAGGCAATGCCAAAGAATGCTCAAACTACCGCACAATTGCACTCATCTCACACGCTAGTAAAGTCATGCTCAAAATTCTCCAAGCCAGGCTTCAGCAGTATGTAAACCATGAACTCCCAGATGTTCAAGCAGGTTTTAGAAAAGGCAGAGGCACCAGAGATCAAATTGCCAACATCCGCTGGATCATGGAGAAAGCAAGAGAGTTCCAGAAAAACATCTATTTCTGCTTCATTGACTATGCCAAAGCCTTTGACTGTGTGGATCACAATAAACTGTGGAACATTCTGAAAGAGATGGGAATCCCAGACCACCTGACCTGCCTCTTGAGAAACCTGTATGCAGGTCAGGAAGCAACAGTCAGAACTGGACATGGAACAACCGACTGGTTCCAAATAGAAAAAGGTGTACGTCAAGGTTGTATATTGTCACCTTGCTTATTTAACTTATATGCAGAGTACATCATGAGGAACGCTGGGCTGGAAGAAGCACAAGCTGGAATCAAGATTGCTGGGAGAAATATCAATAACCTTAGATATGCAGATGAAACTACCCTTATGGCAGAAAGTGAAGAGGAACTCAAAAGCCTCTTGATGAAAGTGAAAGAGGAGAGTGAAAAGGTTGGCTTGAAGCTCAACATTCAGAAAACAAAGATCATGGCATCTGGTCCCATCACTTCATGGGAAATAGATGGAAAAACAATGGAAACAGTGTCAGACTTTGTTTTTTTGGGCTCCAAAATCACTGCAGATGCTGATTGCAGCCATGAAATTAAAAGACGCTTGCTCCTTGGAAGGAAAGTTATGACCAACCTTGATAGCATATTAAAAAGCAGAGACATTACTTTGCCGACCAAGGTCCGTCTAGTCAAGGCAATGGTTTTTCCCGTGGTCATGTATGGATGTGAGAGTTGGACTGTGAAGAAAGCTGATCGCCGAAGAATCGATGCTTTTGAACTGTGGTGTTGGAGAAGACTCTTGAGAGTCCCTTATACTGCAAGGAGATCCAACCAGTCCATTCTAAAGGAGATCAATCCTGGATGTTCATTGGAGGGACTGATGCTAAAGCTGAAACTCCAATACTTTGGCCACCTCATGAGACGAGTTGACTCACTGGAAAAGACTCTGATGCTGGGAAAGGTTGGGGGCGGGAGGAGAAGGGGACGACGGAGAATGAGATGGCTGGATGGCATCACCGACTCTGTGGACATGAGTTTGAGTGTACTCCGGGAATTGGTGATGGACAGGGAGGCCTGGCGTGCTGTGATTCATGGGGTCGCGGAGAGTCGGACACGACTGAGCGACTGAACTGAACTGAACTGAACTGAACATGGACACCGCTGGTACCACATTGTATTAAAAGAGCTATCAATACAAATAGTGTTTTAATATTTCTATGAATAAGCATTACACAATTTGCATACCCTGACGTTGACCCATTGGGGCTTTTTTGGTTGGATACCACAATAGGTAATTCAGGTTTATATTGGTCACTCTACTCAATCTGTATAAATGTTTTGAAACTTTATCATTGGGTGGTCCAGATGGACCACTAAGATAGCTAAACTGAATAGTTTAGCAGAGTCACAGCTCATTTGTATATGTTTATACTAAACAACCTGTAATAGGAATGTCAGAGAATAAAATGGTCACTGCACATATGTCAGTTCAGTTGAAAGTGATTTAGAGGGCTCAAGGGATTATTTGATAACATTAGGGCCAAAGAATTGAAATAAAATTTCAGGTCTATTGCTTTTATTCCGTTACTCTGCTCTGATAGGGAGCCTTACAATGGACTTGGTTAGTGGAAGTCTAAATGAGGGAAAGAGTGGTTCTCTTCTGTGCATCTTATCTGGGCAAGTTAGAAATATGCAATATGTGATCTCTATGTAAACTATGTTACCTAAATTATAGGAATGCCTCATTAATTTAGAAAACCTTTTTAAATGCTTTATATGCCTCTAGAATATACAAACACTTGGATTCCAGTCGTCTGTTAAATCACTTCCCTAATACCCTGTGTTTTGTAAAAAAATTCTTAATCCACTGAACCAAGCATGCAGACTCATCAAAACCTGGTTTTGAGTAACAATCCCTTCATTATCTTTGTTTAACTTTAACTCTGGCCTTCAGAAGTCATTCTTTCCTTAAGATAATGTTTTTGAAGCTTTCCTGGTGTCTGCATTTTTCCCTGAAATGGAAAGGACTCTATTGTATGGTGGGGTTGGGGTAGGGTGAAAGTTGTGAATGGGTTGGATTTCCTGCCTTCCTCTCACATCAACCAAAGAGATAGCTTTTTTTTCCCCCGCAAACTCTTCATCTTTTTCCTATTCATTTCCTGCCCTAATTTTACTGTGGACATTTTTGGGGTAAAAAAGAGAAGATTATATTTTCTTTTTCTTTTTAACTTTAAACTTTTTTATTTTGTATTGGGGTGTGGATCACAATAAACTGTGGAAAATTCTGAAAGAGATGGGAATAACAGACAACCTGACCTGCTTCTTGAGAAACCTGTATGCAGGTCAGGAAGCAACAGTTAGAACTGGACATGGAACAACAGACTGGTTCCAAACAGGAAAAGGAGTACGTCAAGGTTGTATATTGTCACCCTGCTTATTTAACTTATATGCAGAGTACATCATGAGGAATGCTGGACTGGAAGAAGCACAAGCTGGAATCAAGATTGCCAGGAGAAATATCAATCACCTCAGATATGCAGATGACACCACCCTTATGCAGAAAGTGAAGAGGAACTCAAAAGCCTCTTGATGAAAGTGAAAGAGGAGAGTGAAAAGTTTGGCTTGAAGCTCAGCATTCAGAAAACAAAGATCATGGCATCTGGTCCCATCACTTCATGGGAAATAGATGGGGAAACAGTGGAAACAGTGTCAGACTTTATTTTTTTGGGCTCCAAAATCACTGCAGATACCGATTGCAGCCATGAAATTAAAAGACGCTTACTCTTTGGAAGGAAAGTTATGACCAACCTAGATAGTATATTAAAAAGCAGAGACATTACTTTGCCAACTAATGTCAGTCTAGTCAAGCCTATGGTTTTTCCCGTGGTCATGTATGGAAGTGAGAGTTGGACTGTGAAGAAAGCTGATCGCCGAAGAATTGATGCTTTTAAACTGTGGTGCTGGAGAAAACTCTTGAGAGTCCCTTGGACTGCAAGGAGATCCAACCAGTCCATTCTAAAGGAGATCAATCCTGGGTGTTCATTGGAAGGACTGATGCTAAAGCTGAAACTGCAATACTTTGGCCACCTCATGTGATGAGTTGACTCACTGGAAAAGACTCTGATGCTGGGAGGGATTGGGGGCAGGAGGAGAAGGGGATGACAGAGAATGAGATGGCTGGATGGCATCACCGACTCGATGGACATGAGTTTGAGTGAACTCCGGGAGTTGGTAATGGACAGGGAGGCCTGGCGTGCTGCGGTTCATGGGATTGCTAAGAGTAGGACACGACTGAGCGACTGAACTGAACTGAACTGAACTGAAAGTCAATTAACAATATTGTAGTAGTTTCAGGTGAACAGCAAAGGTACTCAGCCATACCAACACATGTATCCATTCTCCCCCAAACCTCCCTCCCATTCAGGCTGGTACAACTCTGCTCAATGTTATGTGCCAGAAGAGTCTATTTTCAAAATTTAAATTTCATTCCATAAGTTTCTTCCTTTCTACTTATGCACATCAGCTTATATGTGTTCTACAATTTTCTGAATCTCTTTTAGTTTGAGAGAACATGAATTTATTTTAAAGTTGCATAGTTTGTTTTCAGATTATTTAAAAAGTTACTTATGTCAGCATTGATCTCTATGCAATTCACTCATTGCATAAACATTTGATTACAACTAAGTGTAGGCACGGTTCTAGGTGTTGTACATGCTGGAGTGATTTAACAAAGACTTCTTCCCTTGGAGACATTATATAATCCATCAGGAAGAGTATGGCTACTTAAGCATGATAAATAAGTAAATAATACAAAAGCATGATAAATAAGTAAATAATACAAAATGATAAATAAGTAAATAATACAAAATGTTAAAAGGAGAAAAGTGCCAGGAATAAAAGAAAGGTAGAATAAAATAAAAGGAAATAAAGATTATTTATTTATAAATAAATGAGGGAAGAGTTTTATGTAGAATAGCCACGAATATATCTCATTTAGATGTTCCTGATAAGCAAAGGGTTGAGAAAAATAGCCAGGTGGATAATCTGAAGAGAGAAATTTCAGGCAGAAAGAAGAACCAGAGCAGTTTGTGGAGAGAAGGTTTATTGAGAAGAGTAAGATTACTGAAAAAGGTCATTTATCTATCCAATGAAATGAACATTTAGACACATTTTCTGTTTATTATCTACGCATAATCATAAATATTAATGCTGAAGGGGAATCACAGAGATAAAATCTTAAGTGTTTAGAGAAAGGAACTTGTTCCAAGAGGCTAAGTGACACCTAGTGGCAGAACAGGACTGACTCCGATTGCTTCTCCACAGACACATGATGCTCTAAGGCTTCTAAAAATGTGAAATACATTTTTTAAAAAACAGTGGCTTTTAATAAAGCCTTGGACAAATCTAAGTAAATTGCTTTCACTTGAAGGATACCTGGCTTACCTATATGTAATGCCAGATCTACTCAGTGTTAAAATGTTGTATTATTTGCAATAAGAGCAGGTGTATATGTGAAATCTGTCATGGACCCGAATCCCCTGACACCTATAAAAAGCCTGTGTGCTGGAGGCACTGTGTTAAAGCAAGATCTGTTCACTGTCTTTAAATTCTCCAATGGACCTATGTTCAGAAGGAATAACAGCTTATTTTTTGATGGTATTTCATGTAAAACATTTGATTCTCATACTGATTTTTTTTTTCCCTAAAATATAAAAATGTGGCCACTTTGAAATTATAAAACAGGAGTGGAGGTACTAACATCTGTTGCTATTTTTGGAGAAAAACATACATTTATATGACTAATTTCACTTATTGTTAGAAGAGTTTACACATGTGTTTGTCTTATTAAATATTGTCATGGCTGACACTGACACATTAAATTCAAACAAGAAGAATATTGACTAATCCAGTGAGGAGCTAACGTATATAATTGGTTGCTTAAAACTGAAAGCTGGTAAAGAACCTACCTGCAATGCTGGAGACCTGGGTTCGATCCCTGGGTTGGGAAGATGCCCTGGAGAAAGGAAAGGCTACCCACTCCAGTATTCTGGCCTGGAGAATTCCATGGACTGTATAGTCCATGGGGCGCAAAGAGTCTGACACGACTGAGTGACTTTCACTTTCACTTATGAACAATACGAAGTAGAAAGTGTGTGAATTAAAGATATAAAATGCTATGTATTTCTGCAAATATAGATGCTGACATAAAATAAATGCAAATAATAATATGAAACAGCCCAACAATATGATAGATATTTTATTTTTATAACAAACAGCCATAGAGTTTTCTGATTTGATAATGTACTTTTTACTATAATGAATATTTTTAAGTAAATAATAAATACTAATATCCACAGAAAACTAAAATTTAACCTCTCAGAAGTGAAAAAAATAGGAAAGTTATAAAACTATTAAAAAGAGGTAAAATTCTTAGTATACCTATTATTTTGTGGATGATAGAAGAGCATTAAACATTGACAAAAAACAATAAAATGTTCATTTACTTTGCTCAGTCGTGTCCGACTCTTTGTGAACCCAGAACAGCACCACGCAAGGCTTCCCTATCTATGACCAGCTCCTGGAGTTTACTGAAACTCATGTCCATCGACTCGGTGATGCCATCCAACCATCTCATCTTATATCATCCCCTTCTCCTCCTGCCTTCAATCATTCCAGCATCAGGGTCTTATCAAATGAGTCAGTTCTTCACATCATGTGGCCAAAGTATTGGAGCTTTGTCTTATTCTCTATTTCTTTGCATTGATCACTGAGGAAGCTTCTCTTATCTCTCCTTGCTATTCTTTGGAACTCTGCATTGAATGGGTATATCTTTTCTTTTCTCCTTTGCCTTTTGCTTCTCTTCTTTTCTCAGCTATATGTAAGGCCTCCTCAAACAGCTAGTATGCCTGTTTGCATTTCTTTTCCTTGGGGATGGTCTTGTTCACTGCCTCCTGTACAATGTAATGACCTCTGTCCATAGTTCTTCAGAAACTCTGTCTATCAGATCTAATCCCTTGAATCTATTTCTCACTTCCACTGTATAATCGTAAGGGATTTGATTTAGGTCATATCTGAATGGTCTAGTAGTTCACCCACTTTCTTTAATTTGAGTCTGAATTTGGCAATATGGTGTTCAGGATCTGAGCCACTGTCAGCTCCCAGTCCTATTTTGGCTGACTGTATAGAGCTTCTCCATCTTTGGCTGCAAAGAATATAATCAATCTGATTTCAGTATTAACCATCTGGTGATGTCCATGTGTACAGTTTTCTCTTGTGTTTTTGGAAGAGGGTGTTAGCTATCACCAGTGTGTTCTCTTTGCAAAATTCTATTAGACTTTAACCTGCTTCGTTTTGTACTCCAAGGCCAAGTTTGCCTGTTACCCCAGATATCCTGACTTCCTACTTTTGCTTTCCAGTCCCCTATAATGAAAAGGATATCTTTTTTGGGTGTTAGTTCTAGAAGTTCTTCTAAGTCAGTTCAGTTTAGTCGCTCAGCTGTGTCCAACTGTTTGTGACCCCATGGACTGCAGCATGCCAGGCCTCCCTGTCCATCACCAAATCCTGGAGTTTACTCCTTCTAGAAGGTCTTGTAGTCTTCATAGAACCGTTCAGCTTCTTCAGCATTACTGGCTGGGGCATAGATTACTGTAATACTGAATGGTTTGCTTTGGAAACAAACAGAGATCATTCTGTCGTTTTTGAGATTGCATCCGAGTACTGCATTTCAGACTCGTTTGTTGATTATGATGGCTACTTCATTTATTCTAAGGAACTCTTGCCCACAGTAGTAGATATAATGGTCATCTGAATTAAATTCACCCATTCCAGTCCATTTTAGTTCACTGATTCCTAAAACTCTTGCCATCTCCTGTTTGAGCACTTGCAATTTGCCTTGATTTATGGACCTAACCTTCCAGGTTCTTATGCAATATTGTTCTTTACAGCATCAGACTTTACTCCCATCACCAGTCACATCCACAACTGGGGGCTGTTTTCACTGTGGCTCTGTCTCTTCAAAGAATGCTCAAACTAGCGCACAATTGCACTCATCTCACACGCTAGTAAAGTCATGCTCAAAATTCTCCAAGCCAGGCTTCAGCAATACGTGAACCGTGAACTTCCAGATGTTCAAGGTGGTTTTAGAAAAGGCAGAGGAACCAGAGATCAAATTGCCAACATCTGATGGATCATCAAAAAAGCAAGACAATTCCACAAAAACATCTATTTCTGCTTTATTGACTATGATAAAGCATTTGACCTTGTGGATCAAAATAAACTGTGGAAAATTCTAAAAGAGATGGGAATACCAGACCACCTGACCTGCCTCTTGAGAAACCTATAGGCAGGTCAGGAAGCAACAGTTAGAACTGGACATTGAACAACAGATGGTTCCAAATGGAAAAGGAGTATGTGAAGGCTGTATATTGTCACTCTGCTTATTTAACTTATATGTAGAGTACATCATGAGGAACGCTGGGCTGGAAGAAGTCAAACTGAAATCAAGATTGCCAGGAGAAATACCAATAACCTCAGATATGCAGATGACACCAACCTTATGGCAGAAAGTGAAGAGGAACTAAAGAGCCTCATGATAAAAGTGAAAGAGAAGAGTCAAAAAGTTGGCTTAAAGCTCAATCTTCAGAAAACTAAGATCATGGCATCTGGTCCCATCACTTCATGCAAATAGATGGGGAAACATTGGAAACAGTGGCTGACTTTATTTTGGGGGCTCCAAGATCACTGTGGATGGTGATTGCAGCCCTGGAATTAAAAGACACTTACTCCTTGGAAGGAAAGTTACGACCAACCTCAGTTTAGTTCAGTTTCATCGCTCAGTCGTGTCCGACTCTTTCCGACCCCATGGACTGTAGCCTACCAGGCTTCTCCGTCCATGGGATTCTCCAGGCAAGAATACTGGAGTGGGTTACCGTTTCCTTCTCCAGGGGATCTTCCCGACCCAGGGATCGAACCCGGGTCTCCCGCATTGGAGGCAGACGCTTTAACCTCTGAGCCACCAGGACCAACCTAGATAGCATATAAAAAAGCAGAGACATTACTTTGCCAACAGAGGTTCGTCTAGTCAAGGTTATGTAGTCACATATGGATGTGAGAGTTGGACTATAAAGAAAGCTGAGTGCTGAAAAATTGATGCCTTTGAACTGTGGTGTTGGAGAAGACTCTTGAGAGTCCCTTGGACTGCAAGAGATCCAACCAGTCCACCCGAAAGGAGATCAGTCCTGGGTGTTCATTGGAGGGACTGATGTTGAAGTGGAAACTCCAATACTTTGGCCACCTGATGCGAAGAGCTGACTCATTTGAAAAGACCCTGATGCTGGGAAAGATTGAGGGCAGGAAGAGAAGGGGACGACAGAGGATGAGATGTTTGGATGGCATTACTGACACAATGGACATGGGTTTGTGTGGACTCCGGGAGTTGGTGATGGATAGGGAGGCCTGCTGTGCTGCAGTTCATGGGGTCACAGAGTCGGACATGACTGAGTGACTGAACTGAAATGTCTCTTGATTCTTTTTGGAGTTATTTCTCCACTGATCTCCAGTAGCGTGTTGGGGACCTACTGACCTGGGAAGTCCATCTTTCAGTGTCCTATCTTTTTGCCTTTCATACTGTCATGGAGTTTTCAGGGCAATACTGAAGTCGTTTGCCATTCCCATCTTCAGTGGACCACGTTTTGTCAGAACTCTCCACCATGACCCATCTGTTTTGGGTGGCCCTGCACAGCATGGCTCATAGTTTCATTGAGTTATACAAGGCTGTGATGAATTTGTTGAGTTTGATGTGATGAGTTTTCTTAGTTTTCTGTGATTGTGGTTTTCATTCTCTTAGCCCTCTGATGGAGAAGGATAAGAAGCTTATGGAAGCTTCTGATGGGAGAAACTGACTAAGGGGAAACTGGGTCTTGTTCTAATGGGTGGGGCCATGCTCAGGAAATCTTTAATCCAATTTTCTGTGATGGGCAGGGCTGTGTTCCCTCCCTGTTATTTGACCGGAGGCCAAACTATGGTGGAGGTAATGAAGATAATTGAAACCTCCTCCAAAATATCACATGCTTACACTGCTGCACTGATGCACTACCTTGCATCAGGTCACTGCCAACACACACCTCTGCCAGAGACTCCTGGACACTCATGGGCAAGTCTGGGTCAGTCTCTTATGGGGTCACTGCTTCTTTCTCCTGAGTCCTGGTGGGCACAAAGTTTTGTTTGTTTCCTACAAGAGTGTGTTTTTCCAGTCCTGTGTAAGTTCTGGCAGTTCTATGGTTGGGTTAATGGCGACCTCCTCCAAGAGTGCTTATGTCATACCCCAGTCTGCTGAACCCAGAGCCCCTGTCCCTGCGGCAGTCCACTGCTGACCTGTACCTCCACAGGAGACACTCAAACACAGTCTGGCTCAGTCTCTGAGGGTCTCTGAGTCCTGCTGCACACAAGGTTTGTTTGAGTTCCTCTAGTGTCTCTCGGAGAAGGCAATGGCAAGCCACTCCAGTACTCTTGCCTAGAAAATCCCATGGATGGAGGAGTCTGGTGCTGCAGTCCATGGGGTCGCTAAGGGTCGGATACGACTGAGCGACTTCACTTTCCCTTTTCACTTTCACACATTGGAGAAGGCAATGGCAACCCACTCCAGTGTTCTTGCCTGGAGAATCCCAGGGACGGGGGAGCCTGGTGGGCTTCCGTCTATGGGGTCACACAGAGTCGGACACGACTGAAGTGACTTAGCAGCAGTGTCTTTAGTTTTTTGCATTTCTTTTTGGTCCCTGTCTCCTGTACAATGTCACGAACCTCCATCCAGAGTTCATCAGGCACTCTATCTATCAGATCTAGTCCCTTAAATCTATTTCTCACTTCCACTGTATAATCATAAGGGATTTTGATTTAGGTCATATCTGAATGGTCTAGTGGTTTTCCCTGCTGCTGCTGCTGCTGCTGCTAAGTCACTTCAGTCGTGTCCGACTCTGTGTGACCCCATAGATGGCAGCCCACCAGGCTCTCCCGTCCCTGGGATTCTCCAGGCAAGAACACTACTTTCTTCAATTTAAGTCTGAATTTGTCAATAAGGAGTTCATGATCTGAGCCACAGTCAGCTTCTGGTCTTGTTTTTGCTAACTGTATACAGCTTCTCCTTCTTTGGTTGCAAAGAATATAATCAATCTGATTTCAGTGGTCACCATCTGGTGATATCCATGTGTAGAGTCTTCTCTTGTGTTGTTGGAAGAGGTTGTTTGCTATGACCAGTGCATTCTCTTGACAAAACTCTATTAGCCTTTGCCCTGCTTTATTCCGTGCTCCAAGGCCAAAATTGCCTGTTAATCCAGGTGTTTCTTGACTTCCTACTTTGGCATTCCAGTCCCCTATAATGTAAACGACATCTTTTTTGGGTGTTAGTTCTAAAAGGTCTTGTAGGTCTTCATAGAACCGTTCAACTTCGGCTTCTTCAGTGTTACTGGTTGGGGCATAGGCCTGGATTACTGTAACATTGAATGGTTTGCCTTGGAGATGAACAGAAATCATTCTGTCATTTTTAAGATTGCATCCAAGTACTGCATTTCGGACTCTTTTGTTGACCATGATGGCTACTCCATTTCTTCTAAGGGATTCCTGTCCACAGTAGTAGATACAATGGTCATCTGAGTTAAATTCACCCATTCCAGTCCATTTTAATTCACTGATTCCTAGAATGTCTATGTTCACTCTTGCCATCTCCTGTTTGACCACTTCCAATTTGCCTTGATTCATGGACCTAACATTCCAGGTTCCTATGCAATATTGCTCTTCACAGCACCGGACCTTGCTTCTATCACTGTCACATCCACAACTGGGTATTAGTTTTGCTTTTGTTCCATCCCTTTATTCCTTCTAGAGTTATTTCTCCACTGAGCTCCAGTAGCATACTGGGCACCTACCGACCTGGAGAATTCCTCATTCAGTAGCCTATCATTTTGCCCTTTGATACTGTTCACACAAAAAAGCAAAATGGCTGTCTGAGGAGGCCTTACAAATAGCTGTGAAAAGAAGAGAAGCGAAAAGCAAAGGAGAAAAGGAAAAATATAAGCATCTGAATGCAGAGTTCCAAAGAATAGCAAGGAGAGATAAGAAAGACTTCCTCAGTGATCAATGCAAAGAAATAGAGGAAAACAACAGAATAGGAAAAACAAGAGACCTCTTCAAGAAAATTAGAGATTCCAAGGGAACATTTCATGTAAGATGGGCTCGATAAAGGACAGAAATGGTATGGACCTAACAGAAGCAGAAGATATTAAGAAGAGGTGGCAAGAATACACAGAAGAACTGTACAAAAAAGATCTTCACGACCAAGATAGTCACAATAACGTGATCACTGACCTAGAGCCAGACATCTTGGAATGTGAAGTCAAGTGGGCCTTAGAAAGCATCACTACGAGCAAAGCTAGTGGAAGTGATGGAATTCCAGTCGAGATATTTCAAATCCTGAAAGATGATGCTGCGAAAGTGCTGCACTCAATATGCCAGCAAATTTGGAAAACTCAGCAGTGGCCACAGGACTGGAAAAGGTCAGTCTTCATTCCAATCCCAAAGAAAGGCAATGCTAAAGAATGCTCAAACTACCACACAATTGCACTCATCTCACACATTAGTAAAGTCATGCTCAAAATTCTCCAAGCCAGACTTCAGCAATATGTGAACCGTGAACTCCCAGATGTTCAAGTAGGTTTTAGAAAAGGCAGAGGCACCAGAGATCAAATTGCCAACATCCACTGGATCATGGAGAAAGCAAGAGAGTTCCAGAAGAACATCTATTTCTGCTTCATTGACTATGCCAAAACCTTTGACTGTGTGTATCACAATAAACTGTGGAAAATTCTGAAAAAGATGAGAATCCCAGACCACCTGACCTGCCTCTTGAGAAACCTGTATGCAGGTCAGGAAGCAACAGGTAGAACCAACAGACTGGTTCCAAATAGGAAAAGGAGTAAGTCAAGGCTGTATATTGTCACCTTGCTTATTTAACTTATATGCAGAGTACATCATGAGGAATGCTGGGCTGGAAGAAGCACAAGCTGTAATCAAGATTGCCAATAGAAATATCAATAACCTCAGATATGCAGATGACACTACCGTTATGGCAGAAAGTGAAGAGGAACTCAAAGGCCTCTTGATGAAAGTGAAAGAGGAGAGTAAAAAGGTTGGCTTGAAGCTCAACATTCAGAAAACAAAGATCATGGCATCTGGTCCCATCACTTCATGGGAAATAGATGGAAAAAGAGTGGAAACAGTGTCAGACGTTATTTTTGGGGGCTCCAAAATCACTGCGGATGCTGATTGCAGCCATGAAATTAAAAGACGCTTGCTCTTTGGAAGGAAAGTTATGACCAACCTTGATAGTATATTAAAAATCAGAGACATTACTTTGCCAACCAAGGTCAGTCTAGTCAAGCCTATGGTTTTTCCCATGGTCATGTATGGATGTGAGAGTTGGACTGTGAAGACAGCTGAACGCCGAAGAATTGATGCTTTTGAACTCTGGTGTTGGAGAAGACTCTTGAGAGTCCCTTGGACTGCAAGGAGATCCAACCAGTCCATTCTACAGAAGATCAATCCTGGGTGTTCATTGGAGGGACTGATGCTAAAGCTGAAGCTGCAATACCTTGGCCACCTCATGCGACGAGTTGACTCACTGGAAAAGACTCTGATGCTGGGAAAGGTTGGGAGTGGGAGGAGAAGGGGACGACAGAGAATGAGATGGCTGGATGGCATCACCGACTTTGTGGACATGAATTTGGGTGAGTTCCTGGAGTTGGTGATGGACAGGGAGGCCTGGCGTGCTGTGATTCATGGGGTCGCGGAGAGTCGGACACGACTGAGCGACTGAACTGAACTGAACTGAGTGTCTCTGGTGGGTACCAGGTTTAATTCTAAACCTGATTTTGCCCCTCCTACTGTCTTGTTGGGACTTCTCCTTTGCACTTTGACTTGGGGTATTTGGTTTTTTTTTGGTGGGATTAAATATTCTGTCGACAGTTTTTCAGCAGCTTTTGGAGTTCATGCAGTAGAAGATGAGTGCACTCCTTCTAATCCACCATCTTCCTCCGCCACAGGCAACCCACTCCAGTATTAAAATAGAATGCCCTCATTAAACAAGTATAATAAGCTCAAACTTTCAGAGTGTCTACAAGGCCAAACATTCTACCTCCCTCTCATCACCTGTTACAGCTATCAGATGCAAGTTGAAAAGGCTTTCAGAACTGTATCAGAGTGGCAATGAATTAAAAATGTATATATTCCTCAGTTCAGTTCACTTCAGTTCAATTCAGTCGCTCAAATGTGTCCAACTCTTCGCGACCCCATGAATCAAGCTAAGAGATAATAAAGTTATCTCTTTTAAAATTATGCAATACCATATAAACAGTCTGTGAATAGCATGATATGCCTGAGGAAGTGTTAAGCATAATGGGGAGTATTCATTGGGATCAAATGTAAGTTGGTGATATTTATTAAGAACTTTCTCTCTCAATAGAAAAGTGAATTTAGGAGCTATCGTATTAATTAAGTATAGATAGATAATAGCTTTAACTTTTTTATAATACAGAACTTCATCCTATGGATAAAAATGATGAATAATATCTGTGCCTTCCAGAAATCAGAAAGAATATAGTGAAAGTTATCTGTACAAAGCAATCACAATAATACATTTAAAATGTTTTAACAGATACTGAAGCCAAATTCCTAGAGAAGGGAATTTGAATTAACAATCTACGCATATTTTATGGTAATGATAAAAAGAACAGCAAACACAGATAAAGATTTCAGTGATTGAAACCTTTCCTTCACCCTCCACTTCCTGTTTTCACTCTTCAGTAGGAAGGTCTACATGAGATTGCATGTGGTAAAAGACAGGCATAAGTTAAGGGCAAGAAGAAAGCTGAGCGCAAAGAATTGATGCTTTTGAACTGTGGTGCTGGAAAGGAGATCCAACCAGTCCATTCTGAAGGAGATCGATCCTGGGTGTTCATTGGAAGGACTGATGCTAAAGCTGAAACTCCAATATTTTGGCCACCTCATGCAACAAGTTGACTCACTGGAAAAGACTCTGATGCTGGGAGGGATTGGGGGCAGGAGGAGAAGGGGACGACAGAGAATGAGATGGCTGGATGGTATCACCAGCTCGATGGACATGAGTTTGAGTGAACTCCGGGAGCTGGTGATGGACAGGGAGGCCTGGCGTGCTGTGATTCATGGGGTCGCAAATAGCTGGTCACGACTGAGTGACTGAACTGAACTGAAGAAAGACAGTTCCGGCATCTATGAATTGATGCAACAGAGGAAAAATGAGTCATTTACGGCCCAAATAGGAGGATATGACAGGCAGTTATGAAGGCTCTAGAACCTACAAAATATTTTAAAGAAAAAAATCTTATTAAATCCCTTTCTCACGTACACATTGCCATTCCTTTTTTCTTCAGATAAAAAGTGTAGTACAAATAATTTTATACAAGCATCATTTATCTCTCTAATGCTTTGTAATAAAAGGAAAATGGTCACTTAAAATCACCAAATATGTCTTCATGATAATTTTAAACAGTCATATTTAAAAAAATTTTTATTTGACACTTTACTAAAAATATTTATAAAATAATCTGTACTACTGTAACTTCAAGTATCTCCTACATACCAAATTATTAGACATTTAAAAAAAAATTATGTACTCCATGATTTTCACTCAAAATGTCAATTTATCCATTTAAATTATTTAAAGATCTTTAACAAACATAAAAATTCCTGAGTTACCAACTATTATAGCATCTTTATTTTCACTTGCTATTGTGATTATATTTTACAACTCTCAGTATTTTTCTAATCCTATGTCTGAATTGTTTTTATCATTGCAAACTCATCACTTCTGATTTTATTGTTGAGCTGAAGAGATCCAGTCAAAAATCAATATGGCATAAAACACATTAATTTTGAATATATCTTCAAAGTATTATGATAATAGTAAGTTAAAATTTACTATAATTTTAAGTTTGGTTAATTCATGTGAAACATGTTCATATTCACTATTTTGTTTTCCAAATCTATATTACAGTATTTCCATTGCTTAACCCTCTGTTAGGATTCTTTGGCATAAGAAACAGAGAAATCAAACTCCTAAAAGCAAAAACATGATTTTTTCCCCTCACTTAGAAGACTAGAAAAGTAGTTTTAAGCAGAATTTCATTCAGGTATTTAGAGAAATCATCAAAATCCATTTGACCTCTTTTTCTTTCTCTCCTCCACTTCTCAGTGTGCCGAGAATAATGTGGTTGATAATTCCTGATTCACATTCTGCTAGCTGTATTATCCAAATCTGCTTTTTCCTTAAACTT
The DNA here is from genome assembly GCF_049115385.1 of Moschus berezovskii. Taxonomy (NCBI): domain Eukaryota; kingdom Metazoa; phylum Chordata; class Mammalia; order Artiodactyla; family Moschidae; genus Moschus; species Moschus berezovskii. The sequence continues at coordinate 17,809,648 of NC_142480.1, read as the reverse complement.
CTAAAATGATAAAATACATATCTGGAGAAGAATAAAGATCTGGCTTAATTTAACAAATGCCGTGTTTACACAGCTGCATATGATATTATAACCTGAATGTCCTAGAACATATTCTTAAAATTAAGGCCAGGAAGAAATATACTAGGTAGGCAGCCCCACATCTTTCACATGAATAGATGGGGAAAGGAGTCCTTGTCCAAAGAAGGAAGAGTGAGTTTATGAACAGACCAAAATCAACTCTGTGATATTAAAACATAAACTTTGAAAAGTTAGAAGCATGAGTGATAAAAATAAACATGTCAACCATTTATTAACTAACTCATTAATAAGGAGACTAGTGCGATGGTATCAGATCAGATCAGATCAGATCAGTCGCTCAGTCGTGTCTGACTCTCCGCGACGCCATGAATCATAGCACGCCAGGCCTCCCTGTCCATCACCAACTCCCGGAGCTCACTCAAACTCATGTCCACAGAGTCGGTGATGCCATCCAGCCATCTCATTCTCTGTCGTCCCCTTCTCCTCCCGCCCCCAACCTTTCCCAGCATCAGAGTCTTTTCCAGTGAGTCAACTCGTCGCATGAGGTGGCTGAAGTATAGCAGCTTCAGCTTTAGCATCAGTCCCTCCAATGAACATCCAGGATTGATCTCCTCTAAAATGGACTGGTTGGATCTCCTTGCAGTATAAGGGACTCTCAAAAGTCTTCTCCAACACCACAGTTCAAAAGCATCGATTCTTCGGTGATCAGCCAGCTGGTTCAAATATCACTTGAAGAGATGAGATGCATATAAGTTAATTAAAATAGCATGCAGATATAAGGTGTTTTAATAAAAAAATGACAGTTAATGTAGTACAGGATACATAACCTTTATTATGTTTTCTACTAGAGAGGAGATATTTACATTAAATTACTATTGAGTCAAAATAGTAAATCCAGCTTGAACATCTGGAAGTTCTCCATTCACATACTATTGAAGCCTAGTTTGGAGAATTTTGAGTGTTACTTTGCTAGCATGTGAAATGAGTGCAATTGTGAGATAGTTTGAACATGCTTTGGCATTGCCCTTGTTTGGGATTGGAATGAAAACTGACCTTTTCCAGTCCTATGGCCACTGCTGGGTTTTCCAAGTTTTCTGGCATTGCTTCTTAGGAAGAGCACCTGTTTTAAACTATGGTATACACCTAACCGGAGAAGGCAATGGCAAGCCACTCCAGTACTCTTGCCTAGAAAATCACATGGACTGAGGAGCCTGGTGGGCTGCAGTCCATGGGGTCGCTACTAGTCGGACACGACTGTGCCACTTCACTTTCCCTTTTCACTTTCATGCATTGGAGAAGGAAATGGCAACCCACTCCAGTGTTCTTGCCTGGAGAATCCCAGGACGGCGGAGCCTGGTTGGCTGCCGTCTATGGGGTTGCACAGAGTCGGACACGACTGAAGCGACTTAGCAGCAGCATACACCTAACATTATTATTATACAGAATAACATTGCTGCTGCTAAGTCACGTAAGTCGTGTCCAACTCTGCGACCCCATAGATGGCAGCCCACCAGGCTCCTGTCCCTGGGATTCTCCAGGCAAGGATAAAAAGTGAAAGTGAAAGTGAAGTCGCTCAGTTTTGTCCGACTCTTCACGACCCCATGGACTGCAGCCTACTAGGCTCCTCCTTCCATGGGATTTCCCAGGCAAGAGTACTGGAATGGGTTGCCACTGCCTTCTCCACAGAATAACATTAGTGTTCCTCTATACCCAACTGTGTTCAGGCCTAAATAAAGGATGTATTTTTGTAACAATTATGTTTCAGGTACTACACTATGCTAGAAATACATAAGTGGTTAAAGTATGAGGTTGCTCAAAATAATGTGAGGTCATTTATAAAGAAAAATGTATGAATAAGTATAATCAACAATACTCATTTACAGCTTAGCAGTCAACAATAATGATTTAAATTAAAAGGGAAACAAAGCCTTACTATATGTAATAGGTGTTATGTGTACTTAAAAATATAGTGAGAACAGACGAGACATTTATAATTTTAAAAAACATGGGGTTAAGTGTAGAATGATTTATACTACACAATCAAAGATGCATATATTATGCTATTAATATACTTAGAATGGAAGATTTATTCTATTTACTTCTGTAAGGAATGAGTCAAATTTATTTCTCTCTTTCCATCACCAGTTAACAAATACTTATCAAAACCCTAAAGCAAATCTCTTAAGTAGTGGAAACTATTTTTTAAAAAATTATGGGATATTGTTTCCAGTTTCATGTCCTGACTTGATCTGATGGAAACAAAAATCACCTGGAAATGATTTTTTCCAGCTGGGAACACCTTTCAATACAGTTCTCTCCCCTTCCCTGTTAGATCTCATTTTATTCCTGTAGCTTAAACACTTCAATAGCTTTTTGCTCTCTTTCCATTTATGAGCATGCCAGTGGCATCCCCAAGTTTCTTCTCATCTCACTTTTGATGTTCCCATACAATTTTATGCCTCATCTTTTTCAGCAAGCACAGGGAATATTTCCAAATACATTTAAAAAAAAATATCTTCCTCAATTTCAAATTGGCAAAATGTATTGTGCAACAAGGGATATTCTCCCTAGATTAGCAATTCATTTTGTTTGATGTTTTAGTCGTTAGTTTTAAGTCTTATAATTATTTTGCCTTTTTTTCTGTAAAATTTTAAAAAGTATAGGTGTGTGTTTTTATAGGAATGTTTGCTTCCTTATGATTATTTATCTCTTTAAGTTGAGATTATTATTAGAGAATCTAAATCATTTTTACAGAATCACCATTGCACATAACTTGCCAGAATTCTTATAAAATGAAGCAAATGAAATGTAAATTGGTATAATTTTTAAAGCTCTAAATATTGTTTGTTGCAGACATTTTTCTTATGGTTTCTGTGGTCTTGCTTCCAGACAATTAAATATTGTTAGATCTGAATTCAATTTGATATTCATTTTCTGCTATTGGCACTGGTATATTAGGCCATTGCCTAATGAGACCAAAATTATTTTCATTTTTATTCTTTAAATCATTTTGTATATTGTCAAATTCAAAACCAAAAAAGCATCTTAAGGAAATTATCCAACTTCAACTTATGTTTTTAATACACAATAAAAATATATGTGCTATCAATTATCATTCATAAATCAGTGAGTGCACTCTTTAGATTTTTTTCACTATGGAATGTTGATAAAGCATTTGACAAAAGAAACAATAAAGATACATTATCTGTTTTTATTACTGACTAAATGAAAACAATACCTGTGAGATAATAATTGAAACATTTTATAAATCAAAACGTCTGGCTATCAACAAAGAAGAGGATTTACATATAAAACTCATTTATGAGTGTCTCACTAATGCCAAGTATATTGCTCAGGAAATCTCAAAGTTACAATGTTAAAATTTGGCTCTGCAACCATTCAGTTCAGTTCAGTTCAACTGCTCAGTCCTGCCCAACTCTTTGCAATCCCATGGACTGCAACACTCCACGCTTCCCTGTCCTTCAACGACTCTCAGAACTTGTTCAAACTAATGTCCATCGAGTTGGTGATGCCATCTAACCATCTCATCCTCTGTAGTACTCCTCCTACCTTCAATCTTTCCAAGCATCAGGGTCTTTTCCAATGAGTCAGTTCTTCTCATCAGGTAGCCAAAGCATTGCAGCTTCCAGTACCCCTACAATTTTGATGTTTTGAATTAGCAACTGAATAACTTTTGGTGATTGAATTAGCAGCTGAATAACTTTCAGATGCAACTTTCAAAAAGGGCTTGATAAGTAAGGGAGTACTACTACTCTATGGAGAAATTGGGATAAAAGGATAGTTAGATGAGGGACTAAAACTCAATTTTTGTGAACTACTTCATACCTGGGGCTGAGTTTACAAAATCTTTTAATCAGTTGAAGATTCCTTGAGGTCACTTTCCCCCCTCAATTTATACTACTTAGCATACTCATAAAATCTATCTACTCTTTCTAAATTATAAAATATTTAAGTGATCAGTATCTGAAGTTGGACAATTTGACATTTAAATCCAGCTGTCTTTGTCTTTTTTCTTTTATTCTTGCCTTAAGCATGCCTAATTTGTCCAGCTGTCTCAAACCATCTTTCTTGTCTCTACATATCACCCTTAAGCTGTTATTTTATCCTCAGGATTGATAGTGTAATAATAGTGAGGGTGCTTTCTTTCCCAGAAACATTTCATTTAAAGGTAAATCCTTGTACTAATGTCACCGGCTAGTAGATGAGGAAGGACATGGTATGTTTTGGAGCTTTAGATACCTCTATTTGTTATAGTCACATTTCTTATTGTAGGGTCAACCAACTACTTCATACATATATTAGAATTTTTATACCATTCTCCTAAGAGAATAGCAATATAGGGAATTAATTTTAATAAAAAGCTTTGTATGAGGATATCACACATTGAGTTCTGAGCTCAACTAACTGCTACCTTTGTGAACTTTTGAAATTTGCTTGAATTTCCAGAGCAACCACTACCTTTGTTGCTTCATTTGTCAAAAGATTTCCTCAAATCATTGTTTGGAGAAATTGTGACAATATATTCAATGGTGACACTGCTTAGTAGTGATTAAAGGCACCATGTACACAGGAAATAATATACTAAAAAACAAATAAATCTATTATGTACCAGGCATTATTCAAGTCTAGGTAATAGATGCTGAAGATATGTCTTGATTAAGATATTCCTTAAAAAAAAATAGTATACCTTAAAACAATATTCCCAGGGACTCAGTTTTGAAAAGGTCAGTGTCTTACCCATCCTTCCTTCTCTCCCTTTCTTATTTTCCTTCCTTCCATTCTTCCCATTCTCATTTACTTTTTATAATCTTCCAATAAATAGTCCTAATTAAAATCACATTTAGTCATAGCTGAAAACAATAAAGTATTTTCAAGGAAGCATAGTTAATAACCAGAAAATAGACAAAAACATAATTGAACCTTCTCTGCACATATGAAATATAATCTTTTATATATATATATATGCATAGACACACACACATGTGTATTTGAGCTTAAAGATGGATTTCTATTGCTACTTTGACCTATTTATATTATATGCTATAAACACAATAGTTGATTTATAATAATACCGCTATATAATATTGTAAGACCTAAAATATAATTCACAGTCGTCATTCTTATTTATTAACTTTTTGCTGTAGGCATAGAGTATAATTTCTTAAAATAATTTTTAAGATACCTGCAAAAACAGGAATTAGAATTGATTATAGCTGGTTGTAATATGAAGAAATGTTACTTATGACAATCCCTGATAGTAACAGAATCTAAATCATTTGTGTGAGAGAAATTCCTAATAACAGTCTATCATAATCAGAGTTAAACTATAGCTTTAATTATGAATTTTGCTAATTAGAGTCGCTTAATTTATGATATTGACAAGCAGTTTAATATATCACATTTTAAAACTCAACCTCACTGTTTTCCAATCTTGGAAACTAAAATGTGTTTCAGGGATATTAAAGTCCTTTTCATGCCAGATTTTTCATTTTACATAGAAAAATAAAGCATACATATCAAATAGTTTCCTGGAGATTTAACATTACTTTAATAGTAAAAGTACAGATGTAAAAAATTCATCCAAATAATTTATCATTAGGTAACTGATATTTCAAGACAGTGTACTCATTATAGATATTTGTTACTGAATTTGGAGAATTATTTATCAGACTTGTAAGCCTGCTGAACAGATATAATTTTGGAGGTTGTTGTATTCACTTATTTGGCCAATACTGGGAATTTTTCATCAGTCAAATTCTTATAATGTCATTGAAAGTGAAAATCTAAAAGATAATCATTTACCTTTACACAGATAACTATTAATTTATTAATATTAATATATAATTATTTTTCCCATTTTAGGGTTAAACATATTTTTCATATATTTTAAAAAACTAGGATAAAATTCCAAATAAATATTGTCTTTCTTGAAAGCAATTTAACCATTACCCCTTAGCTAATCATTTAATGCTGATTATCTCCAGAATGCGATTTGGTCACTTTGTGATTTCATTCACAAGGGTTATTATTACAAGAAATCAAATCAAAAGCTTCAGTGAAATAAAAATATTATTAAAATGTGTGCCATATTTCCATTCTTCTATCTATACATACATCTATATCTCTAAAATCACTTATATTTAGCAAGAGATACCATAAAGTACTGAGCAGAGAAATGGTAAAATATACATTTTTTATATGGATGGCAGCAAAAGATGTAATAAAGTAAATTGTGGGAAGGTGAAAATTCATTAGCTGTATGAGATAAGTGAATGATTGTAAACTGATAACTCTTTCAATATATCAGACTGTAAACAATTAAAAAGCATTTATACTTTCCACAGGCATCAGTAGAAGAGTATTCTTATACGTGGCAGGTGCAGGCATTGTTTTAAATTTAAACTGAGCAACTCTTTATTAAAAGTAACATTCAAAATAAAAATATGGATATCTGTGAACTAGTCTATCCCAAGTCTTGGATCAGTTAAAACGAAGGCACCAAATCCTACAGATTCAAGCAATAATATTTATTAAATGCATTCAAGAAAAACCCTTTAAAGCAAATTACAAGCCCATCAAGGTGTTTACTGAATAGGGGGCAGGGGAAAGGGAAAGAGAAGAAGAAATGAAAAGCAAAAAAAACAGTGCATTTCATTACTGTGCACATTACTTTTGCTCTATATACTTCTTTTGGTTCATCAAATGGATAACATTCTGAATGTTACATGTACAATGTAGTATGTTTCTGTGTGCAGGGTTTGGGAAGGGAAAGAGAGAGAGAAGGAAAGGGGGAGGGAAGGATGTAGGAAATGTAGTGGTAAAGAGAGAGAGAATGTGCAGAAATTATTTTTTAAATAAAGTAAAAATAAAAAAAATTGAACAGAATGAGTTCTACTTTTCATTGTCTAATTTAGTATTGCAAAGTAGCTCTCAAATACCATCCCCTAGAAGGGGAAGACATTAAAAGAGGAATTGCTAGTGTTTAAGTCTGTGAGGGTGGTATAAACTGATTAATCTTTTCATTGGCTTAACTATTTAATATAATTTAGGACGACAATATTTGACAAGAGAAATAAAAATTTTCTTTGGTCAGAATAAACTGATCAGTATCAAAGTATCTCACTTCGGTTGTTTTAATTTTTTCCCCGTGCTTCTATTTGTCATGATTAGGAAAGTAAGAACAATGTTTTCTAGGGTTAAAAGCCTAATACAGAGGCCAACACCTGTTTTACCTTTCATCATTTCAAACGGGTTTGAAAAACCACACACACCCCAAAACCAGAAGAAAATATCCTTTATACATCTATATAAAAATCTATGGCTTTCTTGTAGTCCAGTAATAACCTAGAGTGAAAAAAAGTAGATATACACCTTTTTCTTCTCCTACAGAATAAAATAGATATGCATTGCCTTTTTCAAACCCTCAAAAAAGTTAAAAGTTACGTCTTTACATCAGATGAGCCGGAAACTCAAAGGGAGGACCTGAGCCCAGTATAACTATTTCTTTTAAACGGTCTCATTTTGATGGAGCATGAAAAAATGACAGAGGTAGCATTTGCTGAAGCAAATGGTGGTAGTTTCAAAGATTCAGTCGTCCTAGAACCCGGGCTGCATTTCTGGGTGTTGATGTAGACTGTTAGGGCTATTGGAGAACAAAAGCGTTCCTAAATCAATAAAAGAATCTATAAGCAATTTTTTTTCCCAGATAAAAGTACAGAATTAATTCTTACAAAAATATAAAGAATGAAGATTTCTAAAGTTTAAATTATTTATTGGTTAGATATATGCACATATTTACATTCTCATATCTTTCAATGAGGCTGCTGCTGATGTTGCTAAGTCGTTTCAGTCGTGTCCGACTCTGTGAGACCCCATAGACGGCAGCCCACCAGGCTTCCCTGTCCCTGGGATTCTCCAGGCAAGAACACTGGAGTGGGTTGCCATTTCCTTCTCCAATGTGTGAAAGTGAAAAGTGAAAGTGAAGTCGCTCAGTCGTGTCCGACTCTTAGTGACACCATGGACTGCAGCCTACCAGGCTCCTCCATCCATGGGATTTTCCAGGCAAGAGTACTGGAGTGGGGTGCCATTGCCTTCTCCAGTAAATGAGGCTAGAAGTCCTTAAATATTTAGAATAAATAATAAATGTTTATGGATATTATATAATTTTATGAAAAATTATTTCCATTGCAGCCTTAGACCACAGCTTTAAGTCCATAAGGTAGAATTTTACTCACTAATAAGGCTTTTTTTAGTTTTAGTAATTTGCTTATTTAACTTATATGCAGAGTACATCATGAGGAACGCTGGGCTGGAAGAAGCACAAGCTGGAGTCAAGATTGCTGGGAGAAATATCAATAACCTCAGATATGCAGATGACACTACCCTTATGGCAGAAAGTGAAGAGGAACTCAAAAGCCTCTTGATGAAAGTGAAAGAGGAGAGTGAAAAGGTTGGTTTGAAGCTCAACATTCAGAAAACAAAGATCATGGCATCTGGTCCCATCACTTCATGGGAGATAGATGGAAAAACAGTGGAAACAGTGTCAGACTTTGTTTTTTTGGGCTCCAAAATCACTGCAGATGCTGATTGCAGCCATGAAATTAAAAGACGCTTGCTCTTTGGAAGGAAAGTTATGACCAACCTTGATAGTATATTAAAAAGCAGAGACATTACTTTGCCAACCAAGGTCCGTCTAGTCAAGGCAATGGTTTTTCCCGTGGTCATGTATGGTTGTGAGAGTTGGACTGTGAAGAAGGCTGATCGCCGAAGAATCGATGCTTTTGAACTGTGGTGTTGGAGAAGACTCTTGAGAGTCCCTTATACTGCAAGGAGATCCAACCAGTCCATTCTAAAGGAGATCAATCCTGGATGTTCATTGGAGGGACTGATGCTAAAGCTGAAACTGCAATACTTTGGCCACCTCATGCGACGAGTTGACTCACTGGAAAAGACTCTGATGCTGGGAAAGGTTGGGGGCGGGAGGAGAAGGGGACGACGGAGAATGAGATGGCTGGATGGCATCACCGACTCTGTGGACATGAGTTTGAGTGTACTCCGGGAGTTGGTGATGGACAGGGAGGCCTGGCGTGCTGTGATTCATGGGGTCGCGGAGAGTCGGACACGACTGAGCGACTGAACTGAACTGAACTGAACTGAATTCATTATTTTAATGTATTCTAAAATGTATCCAAATTAACACGATTTCTGGCCTGTAGAATTATGAATTTATAGGGAGCTTTCCATTGTTTACAGTGCCCAAAACAGCTTGCTAATATCTATGATGTACAGAATGGCATTTAAGTTATTCAAAAATTTTAGACCAAATTCTAATACGTTGTCAGTAGAACCACCCTACACTGAATGTGTTGCATGAGGAATTGAACACTAGCATAAATTTCTTCTTCATTCTACATCTTGTCCTTCAATTGTATTATATCTTTATGGATGAGTCACATTGCTGTGCACCTGAATCACGACATTGTTGATCAGTTACACTCCAATATAAAATAAAGTTCTTTTTAAGACATTCATATATGTGTCAGTATGGCATGCTGAAATACTTTTATTGTTTTTAAACAAATTACTACTCCTCTGCTATATTGAGGGCGTCTCTGGTGGCTCAGAAGGTAAAGAATCTGCCTGCAACGTGGGAGACCTGGGTTCTCTCCCAGCGTTTTGAGAATCCCCTGGAGGAGGGCATGGCAGCCTACTCCAGTATTCTTGCCTGGAGAATCCCCATGAACAGAGGAACCTGGTGGGGGCTACAGCCCGTGGGGTCACAGAGAGTCAAACATGACTGAGTGACTAAACACAGCACACGGATATAATGAAAAATGATACAATCAAAATAGTCCCATATGTAATCAGTATTTTATTATAGAGGCTACATTTTTAAAGGTATGTAGTGCCCTCATTCTTTTTCTCTCCCTGAAGATAACCTTCATTAAAAGTTATTTCTTTCCTTGAACAGGTAGATGGCATATTTATAAGTTGACAATATGTAAGCTTGTAGTAGGATACCTAATGGAGCATAGCAAAAAACAAATGAAACAATTTGACTGCCTGATAACCATTTCAAGCTATGCTAGTTTCAAGGCAATTATAGCAGTTAGAACATATCCGACTATTCAAACATTAACTGTATTTCTGTTAGTGAAAATCTATAGCCATTACATGATTAAAGTAATCTCCAATGCTATGAAACATTTCCCATTACTTCATATGGCATGCAGCTAACTGGCGAAGAAAAACTATCATATACTGAGAAATTTTTCTGTAAATTTGATCAGATTAATTATTCTGGGTAGTCTCAGGAATCCAGTTCAACTGCCTAAATACATTAATTTCATCAGAAAATCAAAGAGAATGGCAGAAAATAATCTCTAGAGAAAAGGAATTTCTTCACTGTGAGCTTTTCTTCATTGTGTAAAAACCCAATGAATAATTTTATATTAAATGTAATTGCAGAGTTTGCATATATGCATTGAAAAACTCTAGAGCAGTTACATTGCTATTTTAAAACTATTACAAATTGTATTGATGATGTTACAACATCTACTTTGGTTCTTGGGTTAGTGACAATGTACTTAATTTTCTCTTTCAAAAAGACAGGCTGATGTCTATACTGTGCAGTAATAGAATTATCAAGCAAATACTTCTGTAACATTCTAATATATTAGTTATACAATAGATCGTTCTAACTTCTTAACATTTTCCAGGGATTCATCTAGGCACTAGGGAAATATGTTAACCAAGTTGCAGGCCCTATTTGTAACATTTTTATATTCTATTGAAACGCAACAGAAAATAAACTTTCTACTGCTTTATATGACTTGACACTATGTACGAGTAACATGAAAAGAAATGAACATAAGATGAAGAGGAGCTGGTGCTAATTTAGCTAGGGGGATCAAGAAAGGTATGATATCTTTTCTGAGGGGTATTTGAGATGAGGAGTGAAATATGGGGTGAAAGTGGCCACGCAGATATCTAGAGAAAAGATCTCATGAAGAAAGAAAAGTAACTGTATAGGGCATGGTATGGTAACAAAGCAGACATATCAAAGAACATTAAAGTGGATGCTGGAATGGATCACTCAGGTTCTAGATTCCCAGGACAAAAACATTCCCCATACTGCTGAAAAGTTTGATTATACTTTTATCTATGTATTTGTGTCTTTATATATCATAAAGCTAGATCAAAGCTCTAACAAGGTAGCAGAGCTAGGGAGCTGCTGCTGCTCTGCTAAGTCACTTCAGTCGTGTCCAACTCTATGCGACCCCATGGACTGCAGCCCACCAGGCTCCTCCGTCCATGGGATTTTCCAGGCAAGAGTACTGGAGTGGGGTGCCATTGCCGTCTCCGGAGCTAGGGAGGGAGGAGAGCAAAAGCCAGAATCTTATGATTACATTGAGAATTCTGACAGAAGAGATTTTTAAAAATTAAGAAGCAGTTAGAATGATAGGCGCAGTGGTATGCTGGTAAATATTTAACAACGGACTTGCAAAAGGGCAGAGGGGAGTCACTTTGCAGTGTGTGTCAGTTCCTGTAGGGCCAACCCTCCCACTATGGCTTATTTCAGCTTATCAAAGCAGAGTCCCTGGAGGCAGAGTTGGGAAAAGATATGCAGTAGGATTATAGAGCATTTTCACCATATTGTGTAATAGACCTAAATAACCTCAAGAGCATAGTATTAGTAAAATGTATAAAATAATTAGGACTAATAAGTTTTGAGTTTTCACTATTTTAATATAATTTTTTCAGTTCAGTTCAATCGCTCAGTCATGTCTGAGTCTTTGCAACTCCAGAGATTGCAGCATGGAAATCCTGCATGGCTTCCCTCTCCATCACCAACTCCCAGAGATTGTTCAAACTCATGTCCATCGAATCAGTGATGCCATCCAACCATCTCATCCTCTGTCGTCCCCTTTCTTCCCACCTTCAATCTTTCCCAGCATCAGGATCTTTTCCAATGAGTCAGTTCTTCACATCAGGTGGCCAAAGTATTGGAGCTTCAGCATCAGTTCCTTCCAATTATCAGTCCTCACGTCATTTATTCTGTTTATATAATTTAATTTTTCTAAACAGCTCACAAAATGTATGAAAATTTAAAGATTAGCTCCAACAAGCCAGTTCAAGCTAGAAAGCACACCAGTGGGCAGGATACACGTAAATTATAGAGACAGGTTGAATCTCTAGAAAACACTGAGGTAAAAGTCAGGAGTTCAAAAGGTTTGGGGTGATTCGTATTTTTGAAAGAAAAAGTGGAGGAAGCAGGGTTTTGCAAAAGGGGCTGTCAGGTTGATGTGGTCAGGACACAATCACAGCCAGCCCATTAGTGAGCAAAGATTTCCTTTTACTGGAGTCCCATATTGGGGAAAATGGCTGAGCTGTATACCATTGCCTCTCTTACTTGTTGACCAGGAATCATTTAAGAAAGCCATGACTGAGAAAGAGCTAACAGTGGGATGCTGTTAGCCCCTTTCCCTACTACTGGAATAGCCTTCCTTTTGTACCCCTTCATCAGAGGGGTATATTTGCCACCTTTACCATGAGGTAGGAATGACTGATCATGATACATTATGCTCTGTAGTTGAATGAGATAAAAACAGAAGTGACTGTTGGGAGTAATGAGATGTGGTTTTCAAGCTGATTTGAGAAAGAATATAAAGTGAAGAATGGACACTTCGAGCACATGTGTTTCTTTCAAGTATGAAAATGTATATATTCAAGCTGATTTATGTATCAAACTGAGAAACAGAGTGGCAGTAGAGACATAGGAAGCCTAGAAATGTTCCAAAACATTTGAAAATTTGCAAAAGCAATTTAATAGGAAAGTGTCTTAGAGAAGAAAGATCATTTACTTGCAACAATTTCCCTTGATTATTTAAAGAAATAGATGCATCAGTAAATAGTGCTTGGTTTTCATTATTTACATCTTTTGAAGAAAATCAGGAATAAAGAGCTAGTGGGTTTTGTCCAGAAATGACAATAGGGCTAGCCTGGAAACCATGGGGAAATGACAGTTCCTCATAGTGTCACTTTTTGGTGTCAGAAATTCTTTGAATTTGGCGATTGAATGACCTTTGTATCGAACAGATGTTTCTACTCCAATAGCCCTTTAGTGGCAAAGATATTTTTAGTGAAATAAAAAGGGTTTTGTTGGAAACACTTGCACATGTTCTGTCATTAAACTAACAAGTATGGCTACAAACACTAAAACATGTTACTTGCTTAACTGATGCTAAGCTAAGCTGTGCCTGGCTCCCAGTGTTGACAAAAGATCTTGATGAATGCATATTGGTAAAATCATACTAAAACACTAAGAAAAGAAGAGGAATTTCTATGCTTCTAAATCTTATTCCTTTAGAACTGACTTGCATTTGTCCCCCAAATATGTCAAGTTTGCCTCTGCATTTGCTGTGGCCACTGCTACCCAGAATGTCCCACGCTAGAACTTCACCATGACTGCCTCCTGCTCATTCAGCTATCAGCTTACATTTTACCTGCTCAGTAAGCCTGACATAGATCACCCAGCTGAATTATCCTTCTCCTCCTCCCCAGTCAAGCTCTAGCACTTTTTTTTTTTTTTCTGGCACTTACCAGATTCTAAAATTATCTAGTGCATTCTTTCATTCTTCACTATCCAAGTGAAAACAATGACCTTCTCCTGTCATTCACTGGTCCATGAATGTTGCTCCCAGCAAGTAGAACAGAGTGGGACACATCAGAGGACCTAAAGAAAAAGGTGTCGAATAAATGGCAACTATTTAATACTTTACTTTATAGTGTAAAGCTGTTAACATTGGCTTATGTTTAAATTATATAAGCAGCCTTTTTTTCTCATTGCCAAGAAAGGGATATCATTTTAATTTCTCTATTGGCTTATCCTCTGCACCTGCTACATTGTTGTCATTTTCTCACCTTCTGTTTACTCTTCAAAACACAGTTCAGTTCAGTTCAGTCGCTCAGTCGTGTCCAACTCTCCGCAACCCCATGAATTAGAGCACGCCAGGCCTCCTTGTCCATCACCAACTCCCGGAGTACACTCAAACTCATGTCCATTGAGTCGGTGATGCCATCCAGCCATCTCATTCTCCGTCGTCCCCTTCTCCTCCCGCCCCCAACCTTTCCCAGCATCAGAGTCTTTTCCAGTGAGTCAACTCGTCGCATCAGGTGGCCAAAGTATTGCAGTTTCAGCTTTAGCATCAGTCCCTCCAATGAACATCCAGGATTGATCTCCTTTAGAATGGACTGGTTGGATCTCCTTGCAGTATAAGGGACTCTCAAGAGTCTTCTCCAACACCACAGTTCAAAAGCATCGATTCTTCGGCGATCAGCTTTCTTCACAGTCCAACTCTCACATCCATACATGACCACAGGAAAAACCATTGCCTTGACTAGACGGACCTTGGTTGGCAAAGTAATGTCTCTGATTTTTAATATACTATCAAGGTTGGTCATAACTTTCCTTCCAAGGAGCAAGCGTCTTTTAATTTCATGGCTGCAATCAGCATCTGCAGTGATTTTGGAGCCCCCCAAAATAAAGTCTGACACTGTTTCCACTGTTTTTCCATCTATTTCCCATGAAGTGATGGGACCAGATGCCATGATCTTTGTTTTCTTAATGTTGAGCTACAAGCCAACCTTTTCACTCTCCTCTTTCACGTTCATCAAGAGTAACCAGGCTTAAACTCAAAAACCTCAAGCACTTCTGAAAATAATCAACAATAACCTCTAGTTTAAAAGCTGAAAAAAATTCTAAGCAATTTTAAGTTATATTTTTTATTGAATTGAACTTTTGGTGCTTGTCTTGTCTTACCCACCCTACCTTAAGTTAACATCATAGGTCTCTCTTCTCTTGACATTTCTCCACTGGCTTCTAGATGCTTCTTGATCAAGTTTCACTTCCTACAGCTTTATTAAATGCAAGTCTCTATCTGAAATTGGTTACCCCTCTGCCCATTGTTGGGCTTCCCTGGTGGCTCACATGATAAAGAATCTGCCCGCAATGCAGGAGACCCGAATTTGATCGCTAGGTCAGGAAGATCCCCTGGAGAAGGGAAAGGCTACCCACTCTAGTATTCTTGCCTGGAAAATTCCATGGACAGAGGAGCCTGGTGGGCTACAGTCCATGGATCACAGAGTCGGGACACCACTGAGTGACTAACAGTTTCACTTTTTGCTACTGTGAGCTGTCAGTGTTAGTCCAGTCCATATTCTTCTTTTCCCTTCCATTCTAGCTTCTTTATTATCCTGTTTCCTATCCCCCCTGCATTATATTTTCCTAAACTCTTTCACTAGTCACTAAGCTGGCCTCCCTGAGACAGGTTTGCCTCTATTCTTGACAAAGTTGTCAGAAGAATCTTGCTGAAATAACAGTCATACTCTAGCTTGAAACTTTAAAATGGTTTTCTTAATAAATTAATAGATCAATAAACATGAAAGGTTTTGCTCTTCATCCTCAGCATGTAGTTCACAGAGGGCATTCAATAAATGTGTAAAGAAGAAAGAGAAGGAAGAACAATTCTTCAGACAATGCCAAATTACTATGAATAATAGAGTTTCTTTTCTTCTTGAAATAAGAAATTGGAAAAAGAACTTTAAACAGTAAGTTACAACCCTGGTATTTCCAACTAGTGGTTAAAACCCTGCAAAATACGAAAAGTTGAAAAAAGTGGACTTCAAGGGTTTAATGAAATTAAATAATTAATATATGTATATATTTATGTACATGCATATATACATTACACATCTACTCAAAGCAGGAAATAGCAAAAACATCAATAATTTCTCCTTTTATTCCTCTTCCATATTGTATTCATAGAATCAGTGAAAAGAAAAGAAAAAGAAGAGTTAGGCAAGGGTGGCAAAGTTCTAGAAGGGAAAACTGGGATCAAGGGGGAATGTATCATTTTAAATAGAAGAGAATGGAGCATATATTATTGCTATTGGTAAGGTTCCATTAGAAATGGAGCAAGTGAAGGGAGGAGAAGAGATAATCTTAGGCATACCTATGATATTTAACCTAGACATATTCCTAGATGTTTTTAGATGCATTTAGATACTTGCCTATCAATAATCAGTAATCCTTGGGAAGACAGCAAAAAGATATGTTTTACTTAATTGTCAGTATGTATAATCTTTTAAAATTATCATACTTAATATTTTAGATTATTTTGTATTTCCTGAACAGATCATGAAATATAAATATTAATCCATTGTATGTATTTAAAAATGAATATAGTTTGTATATTCCAGTGCAAGCCAGTATGAGAAAATGATTTTTTTGTATAGCAATTTCCTAATGAAAAAAAAAGCAGTATGACCTTCTTTTACATTCTTATTTGTCCAAAGGTAAATTTTAAAGATCCCTTTTAACTTTAGGATTCTCATTTTATGTGGATTTTAAATGTTTTAAAAGCTTTTATATATAAAATAGTTTCATTAAATTGTTCATTAAATTCTTGAGTGCCTTAAGCAAGAGTGATGTTAAAAAAACAATATTAGTAAAAATGACTTATTTATGATACTAGACATTTATAATAAATGTAAATAAATAAAATGAAAATGTATACTTCTGTTCAAACATGTAACAAATAATATGTCATTATATTTCCATGGACTTCCTCATGATAATTTTTGTATCTGAATGTATAAAGGCAAAGAAGAAATTGGATTCAGAAACCAGAATACAAATAATTATGTCTCATTCCTAAACAAAATACAATTTCAGTGCCAAGGAAACCATTGAGTTTTGACAGAAGAATTCAATGTTAATTTCATACCAAGAAATAAAGTTATTTGTTGTCTCTGAACTTTGAGGAGTAGAGCCTCTTTATAATTCTTCGCAAGACCTACAGCTGGATTATTAGAATAATATCAGTCGTGTCTACTCTGTACCTCTCATCCTCAGCTGAACACAAGAAAAAAAACTGTGACACAAATGATAGTGTCTGCATGTCTTATTTTTTGTGAACTTGTATTATGGTCTATTGAGGTGTCTTTATGTGTATATATTGTTTCTTAAACTACTTAAATAAAGGGCCACTGAGCTCAAATTGTGTATTATAACCCTTTCTTTCCCTCAAACAGCAACAATATTACAATGGAAAAAATATGATAATTAATGCTATTGCATGTAGAGCTAGAGTTGCATTTTATAAGAAATAATAAAAAGTCAATGATATTTACTGTGATTTTGCCATATGACTTAAGATAATGAATACATTATCCAGAAGTATATTGGACTTCCCTTGTGGCTCAGTTGGTAAAGAATCCGCCTGCAATGTGGGAGATCTGGGTTCGACCTCTGGGCTGGGAAGATCCCTTGGAGAAGGAACAGCTACTCACTCACTCACTCCACCGCAATGACTATTTGTCTTTATAATTGTACAAATTTTAGAAACATAATATATAATGGGTATGGTTTAAAATTTATGAAATAAGGAAAAAGTAAATCTAAAATTCTTTTTTTTAAACGTTTAATTTACTTGAAGGATAATTGCTTTACAGTATTGTGTTGGTTTCTGTCAAACACCAATACGAATCAGCCATAGGTGTACATATGTCCCCTCCTTCTTGAACCTCCTTCCCACCTCCCTCCCCATCCCAACCCTCTAGGTTGTTTCACAGCCCTGGTTTGAGTTCCCTGAGTCAGACAGCAAATTCCCATTTGTGGATTAAAGGAAGCAGTCTATGATAATTCTCACCACTCAGATTAACACAGTGCTTTACAAAAGGGCATGCTGTGAAGGAAGAATATATAATTTGGAAAAGATTTTTGAATCTTATAATATTTTTTTAAGATATAAGTTCTACAAAGATATTCACATAATCAAAATTTCAGAAACTGTAGCTTCACAAAATTTTTGTGAGCTAGTGGTAATGGACAGAAAGTGCAATAGGAAGGCCATTCAATGCAAATTCTGAAATTCCCTTGATCTATGGATGACACATATAAAACAGGCAATGGATTCAGATGGACCTGAGTTTGAATTCTGGATATTCCACTGACCAGCTCTGTAACATGGGACAGTAGCATGGGTCACTTTATCTGACTTCTGCTAAGTTTTCTTTTCTTTTCATTTATTTTTAAAATTTTATTGGAGTATAGCTGATTAACAATGTTGTATTAGTTTTAGGTTTACAGTAAAGTGTTTCAGTTATACATATATTCATTATTTTTCAGATACTTTTCTCAGATAGATTATCACAGAATATTGAGTCGAGTTCCCAGTACTATACAGTTGGTCTTTGTAGGTTACTTAGCTTATATATAGTACTGTGTGTGCGTTAATCCTAAACTCCTAATTTATTATTCCTCCTGACATTTTTCCTTTGGTAACCACGTTTGTTTTTAAAATTTGTATGTCTACTTTGTAAATAAATTCATTTCTGTCACTTTTAAAATTAGATTCCACATATGAGTGATATCATATCATATTTGCCTTTATCTGAATTTCTTCAAGTAGTGTAATAATCTTTAGGTCTATCCATGTTGCTTCAAATGGCATTGCTTAATACTTTTTATGACTGAATAATAGTCCATTGTCGTATATGTACCATATCTTCTTTATTCATTTCTCTGTTAATGGCATTTAGTTTGTTTCCATGTCTAAGGATTGTTAAGTAGTGTGCAAAGAACACTGAGGTGCACGCATCTTTTAAATTATGTTTTTCTCCAGATATATGCCCAGGAGTGGGGTTGCTAGATCATTTGATACTTCTATTTTAGTTTTTTAAGGAGCCTCCATACTGTTCTCCATATTGGCTACACCAATTTGCATTCCAACCAACAGTGTAGGAGGGTTCCCTTTTCTCCACACCCTGTCCAGCATTTATTGTTTGTAAACATTTTGATGCTAGCCATTCTGACCAGTGTGTAATGATACCTCATTGTAATTTTGATTTGAATTTCTCCAATTATCAGTGCCTTTCATGTGCTTTTTGGCCATTGCATAACTTCTTTGGAGAAATATCTATTTCGATCTTCTAAGTGTTGTTATCTAAAAATGAACTACATGAAAATTCAATGAGTAGTGCAGGTAAATGACAGCATTGTTCTAGCACATGAAGACTCTTCTAAGAAAACTGGCTTTTTAAAGACATTTTAAAAAATTGCTGATAGATGCACTGGATATGGTATGCAGAATGTAATACACTTTTATATTTAATTCAATATTATAGTTTTTATTTTTAACTTATTTTATATTTGAATGATTGCTGAACATAATTTCAGCTCTACAAATTTATTCTATTAATTTCCCACTTCATCTCTTCCATAGATTACTTTTTAACTGCTTTGTTAAAAAAGAATTTTTAAATTGTTGAGTATTTATATTTGCTGCATACTCTGCCAAGCTGTGGTGGTTGTTAGACTGCCAACATAGGTATTTAAAGAAAGTAGGACTAACCCTTAACTAGATAGATGAGGCTATTTATAAACCTGCCAGGCTTCATTTACCATGCCAGTATATAGCTAGTATGAATGCAATATCTCTTGTTATTCTCACTTAAAATGTAGCTTTTAAATAATAAAAACTAGAAAAATAAAAATTTTATGCAAGTGTAGCTTCTCAAATTTTACAAATAGGCCCAAGAATCAAGGAGTGTTGTCTATCAAAAATAACACATTTCAAGGTGATATTTTAGTCCAATATAAGATTTATTTTTAGGACATCAGAGTTTTTTTTTTTTTTTTTCAGGTTGTATGCCATGATATTATGGCAATACATCATTAGAAATGATCAGAAATGATTCACATATTTTTTTTCATATTGAAGTAAAACTTTCCTTGTTTTAAAAATGAAGAAGGTGTAATTTAGAAGTAAAGTCACATTTCCAAAGTCAAACAGAAAATGGTCTACTAGAATTTGAAAATAATTCTCATTCCAAAGCTTTCATTTCTGTCTACATTGCTATAGAGCCTCTGCAAGGCAATGAACCAAATGTTACATTATTACTTAATTGAAATATTTCTTGTTTTAATATAGGAATCTCATAATTAATTTTATTCATCAGTATAGTAAAATAATTTCATAAAATCATCATACTTTGATTTTTAAAATATAGTCTGGATAGTTCAAATCAAAAGCTCACAAGTATAATTATTTGTAACTCTATTTATGCTGTGTAGGTGTAATTATTTGTTATTCTTTGAAAAAACTTTTAAATTAAAATTAAAGTGATAAAACTTTCTTCTTATGGATGTGAAGAAATGTGATATCCAGAGCTGAAAGTGAAAGTCTCTCAGACTTGTCTGACTCTTTTGACCCCATGGACTGTATAGTCCCCAGCATGGTCCATGAAATTCTCCAGGCCAGAATACTGGACTAGGTAGCCTTTTCCTTCTCCAGAGGATCTTCTCAACCCAGGGATCAAACCCAGGTCTCCCTCAGTGCAGGCGGATTCTTTACCAGCTGAGCCAGAGGCGAAGTGACTTGTTAAAGGTAAAATAAAAAGCCATGACAGAGTCAGAATTAGAGTCTGTTCTTACTAGGCCATTTTCCTCCAGCAGATTTAGACGCATTGTGGGAGAGAGAGGGGGAGGAAGGGAAGCAGATGGAGAGAGACTGAGAGAAATTAAAAGGAAACTTTGTAAAATCAGAGTAGAGTCAAAATGAAATTAATGGTCTTTAACATCACTAAAAGCTGACATGTTTCTAGGATAATCTTTAATGAAAAAGGAAGAAAAAAAGACATTTAAAACACACATAGAAAAGTAAATTACTTTACAACACCAAAACTACATCATGATAGATGTGAAAGAGAGAAAGAATGATTATATGAGAAAGTCATGCACGACTTTGAGACAATGAAGCCTATTTGAAGTCCTGTGCTCAAGAAGGGAATCCAGTTCTAAAGGTTTTACAGAAAATAACAAAAAACTGACTCAAGCCAAAACACAGGTGCTCTGATATCAAATAGACCAATAAGCATAACAGCCTAGAGTATTCTGAAATCTAGATGATAACTAACTTCCCTAGTTTGGGAACATGGAGTTAGTTCATAGTGATTTATTTAACTAATACAAAAAGCAGAAGATATTAAGAAGAGGTGGCAAGAATTACAGAACTTCTGTCAAAAAGATCTTCATGATCCAGATAACCACAATGGTGTGATAACTCACCTAGAGCCAGACATCCTGGAATGCAAAGTATAGTGGGCTTTAGGAAGAATCACTATGAACAAAGCTAGTGGAGGTGCTGGAATTTCAGTTGAGCTATTTCAAATCCTAAAAGATGATGCTGTGAAAGTGCTGCACTCAATATGCCAGCAAATTTGGAAAACTCAGCAGTGGGCACAGGACTGGAAAAAAATCAGTTTTCACTCCAATCCCAAAGAAAAGGGGAATGCCAAAGAATGCTCAAACTACTGCACAATTGCACTCATCACACACCCTAGTAAAGTAATGCTCAAAATTCTCCAAGCCAGGCTTCAACAGTATATGAACCATGAACTTCCAGATGTTCAAGCTGGATTTAGAAAGGCAGAGTAACCAGAGATCAAATTGGCAACATCTGCTGGATCATCAGGGAAAAGCAAGAGAGTTTCAGAAAAATATCTACTCCTGCTTTATTGGTTATACAAAAGCCTTTGACTGTGTTCAGTTCAGTTCAGTTCAGTCGCTCAGTTGTGTCTGACTCTCTGCGACCCCATGAATCACAGCACGCCAGGCCTCCCTGTCCATCACCAACTCCCGGAGTTCACTCAAACTCATGTCCATAGAGTCAGTGATGCCATCCAGCCATCTCATTCTTGTCCCCTTCTCCTCCCGCCCCCAACCTTTCCCAGCATCAGAGTCTTTTCCAGTGAGTCAACTCGTCGCATGAGGCTGTGTAGATCACAATAAACTTGAAAATTCTTCAAGACATGGAAATACCAGACCACCTAACCTGCCTCCTAAGAAATCTCTATGCAGGTTGAGAAGCAACAGTTAGAACTGGACATGGAACAACAGACTGGTTCCAAATCAGGAAAGGAGTATGTCAAGGCTCTATATTGTCACCCTTTCTTATTTAACTTATATGCAGAGTACATTATGTGAAATGCCTGGCTGGATGAAACAGAAGCTGGAGTCAAGCTTGCCAGGAGAAATGTCAACAACCTTAGATATGAAGATGACACCACCCTTATGGCAGAAAGTGAAGAGGAACTAAAAAGCCTCTTGATGAAAGTGAAAGAGAAGGGAGAAAAAGCTGACTAAAAACTCAACATTCAAAAATTAATATCATGGCATCCGGTCCCATCACTCCATGACAAATAGCTGGAGAAATAACAGAAACAGTGACTGACTTTATATTCTTGGACTCCAAAATCACTGCGGATGGTGACTGAAGCCATGAAATTAAAAGATGCTTGCTGCTTGGAAGAAACTGAAAGTGAAAGTTGCTCAGTTGTGTTCAGCTCTTTGCCACCCATGGGCTGTATAGTCCAACAACCAACCTAGAAAGCATTTTAAAAAGCAGAGACATTAATTTGCTGATAAAGGTCCATATAGTCAAAGCTATGGTTTTTCCAGTAGTCAGGTATGGATGTGAGAGTTGGACTATAAAGAAAGCTGAGCACTGAAGAATTGATGCTTTTGAGCTGTGGTGTTGGAGAAGACTCTTGAGAGTCCCTTGGACTGCAAGGAGATCCAACCAGTCCATTCTAAAGGAGATCAGTGCTAAATATTCATTGGAAGGTCTGAAGCTGAAGCTCCAGTACTTTGGCCACTTGATGCAAAGAATTGACTCACTGAAAAAGACCCTGATGCTGGGAAAGATTGAAGGCAGGAGGAGAAGGGGGCAAAAGAGGATGAGATGGTTGGATGATATCACCAACTTGATGGACATGAGTTTGAGCAATCTCTGGGAGTTGGTGATGGACAGGAAAGCCTGGCATGCTGCAGTCCATGGGGTTGAAAACATTCAGACATGACTGAGTGACTGAACTGAATTGAACCTTTCCAACCAAAATTGCCATTCCCATCTTTCCATAATACTTTTTTTTTCAGTGTCTCTCTAATCAGTTAATTGGGCTTCCCTGGTGGCTCCGTGGTAAAGAACCCGCCTACCAAGGCGGAGGGCGTGGGTTTGATCCCTAGGTCAGGAAGATGCTCTGGAGAAGGAAATGGCAACCCACTCCAGTATTCTTGCCTGGGCAATCCCATGGACAGAGGACCCTGGCAAGCTGCAGTCCATGGGGTGGCAAAGAGTTGGACAAGACTTAGCAACTAAACAGCAACAGCAAACATTTAATTAGCAAATTTTATTGAGAATTAAATGGCTAGTTTTTTTGGGCTCCAAAATCACTGCAGATGCTGATTGCAGCCATGAAATTAAAAGACGCTTGCTCCTTGGAAGAAAAGTTATGACCAACCTTGATAGTATATTAAAAAGCAGAGACATTACTTTGCCAACCAAGGTCCGTCTAGTCAAGGCAATGGTTTTTCCCGTGGTCATGTATGGATGCGAGAGTTGGACTGTGAAGAAGGCTGATCGCCGAAGAATCGATGCTTTTGAACTGTGGTGTTGGAGAAGACTCTTGAGAGTCCCTTATACTGCAAGGAGATCCAACCAGTCCATTCTAAAGGAGATCAATCCTGGATGTTCATTGGAGGGACTGATGCTAAAGCTGAAACTCCAATACTTTGGCCACCTCATGCGACGAGTTGACTCACTGGAAAAGACTCTGATGCTGGGAAAGGTTGGGGGCGGGAGGAGAAGGGGACGACGGAGAATGAGATGGCTGGATGGCATCACCGACTCTGTGGACATGAGTTTGAGTGTACTCCGGGAGTTGGTGATGGACAGGGAGGCCTGGCGTGCTGTGATTCATGGGGTCGCGGAGAGTCGGACACGACTGAGCGACTGAACTGAACTGAACTGAACTGAATGACAACACTAGCATTCTTCCTGTTTTATTTATCACCACACAAGTTTCTGGAAATATCAATATCATTTAATGCTTTTTAAAAGGTATTTATGATATAATTGAGTAATATCAAAGACAGAAATAAGCAATATGGATCAAAGAAGCAGTATACTAGAGGGTAGCACCTGAAAACCCTAGTGAATCATCCTAATCTAGATATTTTGCACCAGTCACAGGCCATGTCCTCAGAAGCAGACTGGGTACAGTTTAGAAATCCGTGACTTTAAAAGGCATCAAGTGGGAATTAACAGAAATTTCAGACATCTGAATTCAAGAAAAAAGCTTATAAAAAATAGAATTATTTCCTTTGGATTCTAGCAGAGATGATATATCTGTCAATACATTTAAGGATCTTAAATTAGGATCTTGCCTGGAAAATATCCAAAAGAGCTGAAGTGGGAAAAAAGCAGAGAGAAGGTCTTTGAGTTACAATTTTAGGTTCTTTATCCTCCTTATTACTAGTAGGCTTTGTGATCTGAGAAGAGCAACTCAGCCTCTTTGAACATTATTTTGAACACATTAGGTAATTATACCTGTCTCATAATCTTGTTATAGTAAATTTATTAAATAAATGGAAGTGTTTGCAAATTTTTTAATACTTAGCTATAACAACTCAGATTGTGGATCTTTAGTTCCAACACTGGGCTTAAAATCCACTACTGAGAATATTTTGTGTATCTGATCTTCAGCCTATAGACGAGGTTTCCAGAAGTTAGATGTTTCACTATTTTTTCTATCCTGATGGGTTTTAACTACTACAACAGAAAATTTAATAACAGCTGCCCAGAAAATATGAGTGTTTTTAATTCCACAGAAGATACTGAAAAGGTTTTCCTAACAGTTAAGAAGTAGAATGTCTTACTTGGTTAAATGTTCTGTAATAGACTAAGTTTCTAGTCTTAGGTTTATTTTATTACCTAATAAAGAATTTTATATGTTTACATGAGATAGAAATTATATATATATATATATTCTCAAGGTAAACTTGGACATTCAGAGAAGAAATGCTATTGCTGGGTCATATATGCAATGTAATTGGAAGAGTTCTTGGATATTTTTTTCAATCTGGTTGATACAGAATTAGCAGTGTAAAATATCTGCACCTGGAACTTTCTGCTCATTGCAAAATACTGGCAGTTATTGAAGCAGCAGGTTGCAGGACATGTGGCTTCAGTTCATGGAAATGCTCCGACCACACATAGACTTTGATATTCTAAAAAACAGGAATGTTCTATTTAAGGGAATCTGACTAAATTGTGCCTCTGCAGGGTTGGTGTCTACAGGAACAGAGAGTAAAAGTCCTTGTCATGTAAATATATTTGGCCTGAACTCTGCCCAAATGTCAGTGCTCTTTCATTTCTCATGGATTTTATATAGAAGCTCATGAGTAAAGCAGCTGTTGTTTTGTAGGAGATCGTATACAGGTTTAGGCAAGAGATTTTAGAAACAAAACCTATTTCAAAGAGAATATCTCTTTAATCAGTAGGTGAATTTATAATTCAAATGTTTGATTCATCAAATTAAAACACATAGGTAAAATTCTCTAAAAAATGAACTATAAAATTCCACTGCAATTATTTATCCTGTCTTCATTTTAATGCCACATAAATTGTTTATTAAAAACTGCCTATAAGCCAAGATAAGAGTTAGCTGCATAATCAAACCATAAGCTACTAAGTTGCTAAAGTATTGAATATTTTCTCTATCTTGTTTCAAAGATATTAATAAGTAGTTGAATACTGGAATTCAAAGATGGCTATTTTCTTCATTTATCTATTAAAAATGTAAAGAATTGGAGTATGAAGATGATTCAGTGTTTTGCCATAGATTTAAAGGATAATTTTGTAGACTTAAAAGAGTACAATGACCCTAATGACCTTGAGAACATGTCCCAGGGTAACAGATGACTATATGTGTTTACGTTTTCTTCTTTGAGAGGGATGTGGTGAGGACATAAATCCTGATTTGATAAGAGTGGTATTTTAATCTGATGATGCCACAGCTATTTCTTCTTTATATCTTAAATACCAATAATTAGTGAAAATATTAATATTCCTGGGATTGTTGCTGTTTCTTTTTTTTTAATTAATTAATTTATTTTTTATTGGAGGCTAATTATTTTACAATATTATATTGGTTGGTTTTGCCATACATTGACATGAATCTGCCCCGGGTTTACATGAGTTCCCCCTCCTGAACACCCCTCCCACCTCCCTCCTCCCTTTATCTTCCCTCTGGGTCATCCCCACACACCAGCCCCAAGCATCCTGTAACGTGCATCGACCCTGACCTGGTGATTCGTTTCACATATGACAACATACATGTTTCAGTGGCATTCTCCCAAATCATCCCACCCTCACCCTCTCCCACAGAGTCCCAAAGACTGTTCTATACATCTGTGTCTCTTTTGCTGTCTCGTATACAGGGTTATCATTTGCATCTTTCTAAATTCCATATATATTCGTATTGGTGTTTTTCTTTCTGGCTTACTTCACTCTGTATAATAGGCTCCAGTTTCATCCACCTCATTAGAACTGATTCAAATGTATTCTTTTTAATGGCTGAGTAATACTCCATTGTGTATATGTACCAAAGCTTTCTTATCCATTCATCTGCAGATGGACATCTAGGTTGCTTCCATGTCCTGGCTATTATAAACAGTGCTGCAGTGAACATTGGAGTACATGTGTCTCTTTCAATTCTGGTTTCCTCGGTGTGTATGCCCAGGAAAATATTAATATTTCTGGGATTGTTGCTGTTTATTTCTTAAATTGTGTCTGACTCTTTGCAATGTCACAGACTTCATCACACCAGGCTCTTCTATCTTCTACCATCTCCCAAAGCTTGCTCAAATATATGTCCGTTGAGTTGTCGATGATGCTATCTAACCATCTCATCCTCTGCGGCCCCCTTCTCCTGCCTTCACTCTTTCCCAGCATCAGGGTATTTTCCAGTGAGTTGGCTCTTCCTGTTGGGTGGCAAAAGTATTGGAGCTTCAGTATTAGTTCTTCTGATGAATATTCAGTGTAGATTTCCTTTAGGATTGAATGGCTTGATCTCCTTGCTAGCCAAAGGACTCTCAAGATTCTTTGCCAGCACCGCAATTCAAAAGCATCAGTTCTTTAGCACTCATCCTTCTTTATGGTCCAGCTCTCACATCTGTATATGACAACTGGTAACATCGTAACTTTGCCTATAAGGACCTTTGTCTACAAAGTGATTTCTCTGTTTTTCAATACACTGTCAAAGTTTGTTATAGTTTCCCTTGCACAGAACAAGTATGTTTTAATTTCATGGCTGCAGTCATCATCCACAATGATTTAAAACCCAAGAAAATAAAATCTGTTACTGCTTCCACTTTTTCCCCTTTTATATGCCATGAAGTAATGGGACTGGATGGGATGATCTTAGTTTATTGAAGGTTGAGTTTTAAGCCAGCTTTTTCACTCTCCTCCTTCACCCTCATCAAGAAACTCTTTAATTCCTCTTCGCTTTCTGCCATTAGCGTGGTATTATCTGCATATCTAAGGTTGTTGATATTTCTCCCAGCAATCTTTATTCTAGCTTGTGATTCACCCAGCTCAGCATTTCACATGATGTACTCTGCACAGAAGTTAAATAAGTAGAATGATGATATATAGCCTTGTTGTATTCTTTTCCCAATTTTGAACAAGTCAATTGTTCCATGTCTTTGGGATATTTTAATCTAAATGCAAAAATCATTGAAAAATTTTCTGAATATCTTCCTAAATTTTTTTAACAAACTTTAAATTTTTTTGTGTAAAATAGTATCATTCAAACACAAAATTAACAACTCCCATAAACTGTATTATTTCTCTTTATTTCTAAGACAATTAGCTAAGCTAATCAAACTTTAAAATATACTCTTTTAAAAAAAAATCCTGTTTTGAATAATCAGCTATTTGGAAAGAACAAAATAAATCAATTAAAATATACATAATAAAACTCTCTAGAACTTAGTTTTGTCTGTTTAACTTTTTAAAATGTCTGTGTTTACCAAGTAAAATAAAATATGCTTTGGAAGGAACAAGCTTTTCTGAAAAATCACCTTACCCGAGAATCCTAGGTGGCCCAGACCACAAGTTCACAGGAGGGTTGAGCTTCTCTTCTCCCAACAGCAGGGGTGGTGTTGAAGCTTAATTTCCCACAACACTCTTGGCTTCTTCAACTTGGCAGAGATGTTTTTAATCACATACAGGCTCCAATAGCCTGCCTGCTCTATAGTCTCCAGGTACAGAGCAGCTGGCTTTTCCAGCAATTCCTGTAAACTGCTGCCACCTAAACCAATATTGCCCAATGTCAATCAGCCCACATATTCTCCAAATATAAAGCAGCATTCTTTTGATTACCATACTGAGGGTGCTCACAATGTTGAAATCCACACCAGATCCAAAGATGGCCTGACCCTGGCACCGCTTTCCGTGAGTTGGTAGAGATACTAGGGGATCTTCAGGCTGCTAAGTTGATCTTGCATTTTTTTTTTTTTCTTTTTCCAAAAAACCCTGTTCCTATCCCAAGCCCAAATCCTGTGTGACAGATAATTGTCCTAAAAGGACCCACCCTCCATGATAATATATTTTTTCTTAACTCTATACATAGTATCCTTTCCTGAGAAAATTTCTGCTTTCAAGGAAAACATGAGTTTAAACATGTGAAAAAGGTTAGTAATACATAATTTAAACTTCTTGACATTAAAACCATAGGAAGAGATCTCTGTTGTAAAAATTTCATTTCACAAGTGGACACTTCCTATAAATATTTCTGTAAATATTTGAAACATACAAGTAACTTGAGAGAATAGCAGCCGTTTTTACTCTTTGTAAAAGGATAGTCAATACTGGACACATTTCTAAGAGTCTATGCAAGTGATGACAATGTGAAAAACTGACCAGGGGTGCCCATGGAGAGCACATGTCCTGCCAAGAGAAGTCAGACCGTATTGAGTTCTACCTGAACTATGTTTTGTGATTATTTAAAAAGGAAACACTACCTTATTTGGGGGGCCTTTAAGCAAACAACAGCATCGCATCTCTACATGCAATTGTAGGAAGGTTAAGACCAGCTGAAATATTTTGACTTTCAAAGTGCAGAAGTTAGTATATTGTACCTTTTTAAAGAATTTCTATTCTGAATTAATACCTTAATTTAAAGAGTGATTAACAAATTAAAGACATCTCATTTCCAGCTGTCAAAGCTAGTGTTTTAACAAGCAGTCTTTTGATATTGTTAAAATAACACAAAATGGAGATCAAGATTGAGAATCCCTCAAGCCGAGAAAACTATTTAACCCACGTAAGCAAATCTGCTGCTGCTACTGCTAAGTCGCTTCAGTCGTGTCCGACTCTGTGCGACTCCATAGACGGCAGCCCACCAGGCTCCGCCGTCCCTGGGATTCTCCAGGCAAGAACACTGGAGTGGGTTGCCATTTCCAAAGCAAAGCTAACTTACCTCATAAATATAAGTGAAATAGCTTATTTCTTAGAAATATTTATTATCATCATAATCTTAAATCATCTTCCTAAAATGGTATAGGATCATTACTTTTAACCAATCTCCTGCTATCTGGAAAACCCCATTCTAATAATCAATCATTGTAAAGGTTAAGCAACTAACCTTTCAGTTTATAAGCCAGCCTGTAACATCCTGCCACAGAACATCATATCACTTATGGATTTGAAAACTCCCAGTTCTCAAGCTTTTCTTACATACACAATAAATCCCCATGAAATACAGTTTTATTGATCTAGTGTTTTAAATGTCGCTATTTTTAGATTTTTGACAGTATGCTCGCTGACCTAAATGAGGAGTGCCAGGAAAGGAAAGTGAAACTCGCTCAGTCATGTCCAACTGTTTGCGACCCCATGAACTATACAGTCCATGGAATTCTCCAGGCCAGAATACTGGAGTGGGTAGCCTTTCCCTTCTCCCGGAGATCTTCCAAACCCAGGGACTGACCTATATCTCCTACATTACAGGCAGATTCTTTACCAGCTGAGCCACAAGGGAAGCCAAGAATTCTGGAGTGGGTAGCCTATCCCTTCTCTAGCAGATCTTCCAGGCCAATCCAGGAATCCAACCCTGTTCTCCTGCATTGTCTGTGGATTCTTTACCATCTCAGCTATCAGGGAAGCCTGATATTTTAAACAGAAGAGTGCTAAGGGAATATATTTATTAAATAGGAAATAGTCAAATTACACAGCTGTTATATCATTGTCAGAAAATTAATTTGCACTAAAAAATTTAATGCTTCTCAGATATAAAGTACTTTTTCAGATATATCTCCAGAGAAGTCTATAAACAGAAGAGAATAACTATAGCTACAAGTATTGTACATTATGGTATATAACTGAGCCCATAAGTGTTAATAGACTTTGTAACTTTCACTGTAAGATGAGTTATACAGGACATGGAAAATCTCATTAAGTCTTAAAGATAATTTAAATTAATTTATCTGTTTTCTCTAAGAAATGTTTATCATAAAATATATATGTGTATTTCCCCTTTGGTTATAAAATTTGGGAAAGTGTGTACACGTGCAGCTGCACGGACTTTAATTTTCTAGATGTCTTAATGAGATTTATTTGTTTTAGGGAAGAACAACTTGTTACAAGCATCAAATTCTGTCTTACATCGCTGTCAACAGCCTCTTTCAGATGTGGTGTTTGTGTGATCTGTGTCATAGTTCAGTTAGTGAGAGGTTGACCTCTGAATCATTGTTAAATTGTCTGTTTGGAGCAAAGCTGCAAAGTTATGGTCAAGTACTGTACAGTGAGAAACTATTGCAACATTGAATATATCTGTGGCTTCACATGTGTGAGAGTTAACCAGCTTGAAAATGATGGTGTTGACTACCTCTTGAATTACTTACAGCTACCAACCACTGGCACCCACCACCAGCTGGCTTTAATTAGTATGTATTGCTTTTTTGGTATTAACAACTTTAACCACAGTAGAGACCAAAGTGAATACTGATTTCTATATGACTTTAATAT
Source organism: Moschus berezovskii (assembly GCF_049115385.1). Lineage (NCBI taxonomy): Eukaryota > Metazoa > Chordata > Mammalia > Artiodactyla > Moschidae > Moschus > Moschus berezovskii. The sequence continues at coordinate 17,778,656 of NC_142480.1, read as the reverse complement.
GCTGTTTTATCTAGTGTTTTACAATTATCCTGTGTAGTCTTTAGATGACCTCATTGTCCATTTTGACTCATGTTGTTTACAAGTGAAAATAAAAAACACTTGAACTGTATGTTTTTAAAGGACAAAAAGGAATAGAAGGTCGGAATGGCGTTTCACTTGTGTACAGTCATCTCGATGGACTACAAGTACTGTTTGCCTTTCTGCAGACCGTGGATTTTATATTATCATCTCATGCCTAGTGTCTTATTCTGTCAATTATGGATATTTTGAGGTTTAAAGAAATTACTTGATTAAAAATAAAACATATAATGTTGGCATTTAAAAAAAATGAAATATTTTGATATTTTTCTTAGTAAAGATGAAAAGGGACACATTTTGGTGAAATTATAGAAATAGATATGTATTTTTTAATTTCATTTTTGTTTAAGAAATAAAGCTAATTTATAAGCTTAGCTCCCCTCTTAAATGTGGAGAGGATCTCTCTTATAGATTTATGTAGTGGCTATCGAACTCAAGAATATATATCTGTTTATATCACGTGATCAAATGTAGAAAATACAGGTGTATTCTTACACAGCATATGAAATACTAGATTATTGGTCAAAGTGTGTGAGCTTTTTCAGTATATCATATAATATATCAAATACATCACTTAATACTATGAGTTTTAAAAAGCAACAAGATTTTAAGAAGTATATTTTGAAATTATGCTGAAGCAAGTGAAATTTTGTATTCACAAGCAATTAAACTCTGACCCTGGTAGAAAGATTCCATTTCAAAATGCAAATCTGAAGCCCTCTATAACTTCATGAAACTCTTGATAAAGTTTTGATTCTTAAGAGCAAAATCTTCCTTGTATCTAGAGCAATTATACCAAGTGTTTTGTTCAATTTAATAGAAAAATATAAAATCTAAATGAACAAAAATAAAGAAAATTTCAGCTTGACTTTGATTTGATGAAAGCAGTCAAGTTTCTCCTTTCTGTTCAGTGTATATTTGGATTTGTCTTTTCAGTTCACTAAGCCCAGCTAGTGAATCAATACAAATTAACACTGATTTGTCAGCATTTGATAAATGACTTAATGTCAGTGAGCTGCCACTGATCCTATGTCAGCTGCCTCTGTCTAGGTCAGCATATTTTCTTAATGCTCTAAGAATCTTAAAAAAAGACAGTATAATAAAAATCATTAATTAAGACCTTAACCCAAATTTGTCCAGTAAAATCTGGTTAATCTGAAAATAGTACATCATGTAATAAAATACATTATGTTTGACTATATGATAATCTATGGTTAACGATAATGTTGAACTACTAGGAAACATGTAACAAACAGGAAAAAAAAAGATAAAGCATTCATTTTTCACTCATTTTTCCCCCAAATAATTGTTTACCAAGTGCAAGGACTTTTTCCACTGTTATCTTATTTTCTAACATTTTATTCATATGAATTGTGAGTTTTTGTTTTTTTTTTTGTCCTAGTTCTGTGAAAAATACCATTGGTAATTTCATAGGGATTGCACTGAGTCTTTAGATTACATTTGGTAGTATAGTGATTTTCACAATATTGATTCTTCCAACCCAGGAGCATGAAATATCTCTCCATCTGTCTGACATTTTATTCATAACTTATGCTAGCTTACTTACCTAACAAAAGTGAGTAGTGTAACAAAAAGGGTTGCTGTTCTATCACTATGTAGATTAATTTCTAAAGCAGAAAATCTCCCTTTTAATATAACAACAATTACCTATTAATCCTGTTGACATTTAGAGGAGAGGCTATAGAAAAGTGGCACGAATGAATGACTTAAGCTGGGCTCCCTGAAAACACAGGCCCTGAAGCCAAGGCTTGGATGATAATACTTTATGGGAAGGATGCAATCCCAAGGAAAATGTACTGAGAAATTGGAAGAAAAGAAGGGAAGATTAACTATAATGTGGTGTGTTAACCAGATGGCTAGAGCTTCCCAATAAACACATGTGCTTTTGCAGTCAAGTACCAGGGCTCCAGAGGTGATTTATTGCATCATTGAGTTTCTGGATGGTCCTAGATTCCCTTCTCACTTATTCAGAGTCACCCCAAGAGGCATAACCTCCCTGGCACTTCTGTGTTCTGTTGCACAGCCCTTCCACTACCACTGAAGAACCCAGAGCTTCTGTGCAGGCAGTTTGGTCAGGGAGAAAGAGTATTCTCTCTTGTCAGCTGGCACTGTGTATGAGGGCTTCTAGTTCTATGGTGGTGTGGCAACAGAGAAAGTACCTGGGGATTTTTAAGTATTGAGATGACTCAAGCCAATGGAAAGATTATTTTGGCGTAGAAATAATGCAGTTGACTAAAGCTTGTCAGAGTGGCAGGTGAGCATATCTGGAAGAAAGAATAAACTGATTCTGGTATAATGGTACAACTTAATCCATAACAACTGAAGCAAAGAGGTCAATGTGCATCACTTTCAAAAGGACATAATGCGATATAACTACTCTTAAAAGAAAAAAAAAATAAAGGTATAGGAAGGGAGGTGGTGAATAGCTGAAAAGGAAGGAAAGAGAAAATAAACATGAAAATTTCAGATATCTTTCACTTGAATTCAGAGTGAAAATACATTTGATGCTGAAATTTCTCTTACCCTCTTTCCAAATGACAGTGAGACATGTTCCCACAGAAGACTCACCAACTAATCTCAGGTCCAAGGGGTATTTGGCTTATAATATGGCCAAGGTGATTTCCCTATGCTATTTCCATTGTGGGAAACATACACTTCTCCATCCCAATTGGCCACTAGGCTCTCTGTCACAGTGGATTAGTTTATAATTTATAGAATTTTACAAAAATGAAATAAAACAACATTTAGTATTTTGGAGGCTTCTTGTACAGGCATCATTCATCTGATGTTACTGACTTAAGATTAATTTCATGTCACATTTGCTTCTTTCTTTAAGGCTAGGCGGTACCGCATTGTTAATCTATTCGCTTCCAGTTTTGTGTTATGTTTGTGTTATGAAATGCCCAAATTTGCTATAAACATTCAAGTGTGAGACCTTGTGTGGACATATGTATTCATTTATCTTATGCAAACACCTAGGGGTAGAATGTGATTATACTATTTTATGTTTCTAAAAGCAGTGCAAGAAAATTACACTGGCTTTATCCAATTTTCCTATCACCACTTGCTGAAAAAAATTATTCTTTCCTCATTAAATTGTCTTGGCACTTTTTCCAAATCTGTTGAACATATGTGTGTGGATCTATTTATATATTCTTTACACTATTTTTTATTTTCTATATTTTTTTTTATGCCAATATGACACTGTCTTAATTACTGTAGCTTTTTAATAAGTCTAAAATCAGGACTTGTATAAATCCTCCAGTTTTATTCTTTGGGTTACACTAGAATCTTTATATTTCATCTAAATTGGAGAGCCAGCTTGCTATTTTTTTTAACCAAAAAACCTGCAAGGTTTTGATCAGAATTGCAGTGAATATTTGGAGAATTTTATATCACAATATTCAATCTTCTACTGCATGTCCACTTCACATTTTTTTGTTCATCTTTAATTTCTCTCATCAATTTTTGAAAAATTTCAATGCATATTTTGTTCATCTTTTCAAATTTATCCTAAGCATTTAATTTTATGATGTGGCTGTACTTGTCTATTTCAATTTCCTTTTATTCCTTGTTATAGCAGTACAATTTGTTTTTATAAAAATGTTAAAATTAGCAACCTTATTAAACTTATTCTGTTAGCTTTTTATATTTATACTTTGCGTATAAATATAGTTATGCCTTTTTTAATTAATACAATTTACTTCTTTTTAAAAATTTTGAGTTGTATTATATTTATTCCTTTTTTAATGCCGTATACCCTTCAGTACGATGATAATGAGAGTGGGAGAACAAACTTCCTTTCCTTGTGACTATTTTAGGTGGGAAGCATACAGAAGTTTGTTTTCTTTTTGCTATTATGTGTGGTTACTTCCTCCTTTTTACAAGAAAGTATCATCAGAATGCTATGAATCTGAAGGGAAGATTAGTTCTTAACCAACCTCTGTGAATCTGGATGAGCTGAAAATATTCTTTTCATTTTATTTTAATGGTTTACGCTAGATGAGAATATTTACAATTACCAAGGCTATGGTTTTTCCCGTGGTCATGTATGGATGTGAGAGTTGGACTGTGAAGAAATCTGATCGTCGAAGAATTGATGCTTTTGAACTGTGGTGCTGGAGAAGACCCTTGAGAGTCCCTTGGACTGCAAGGAGATCCAACCAGTCCATCCTAAAGGAGATCAGTCCTGGATGTTCATTGGAAGGACTGATGCTGAAGCCGAAACTCCAATAGTTTGGCCACCTCATGCGACGAGCTGACTCACTGGAAAAGACTCTGATGCTGGGAGGGATTGGGGGTGGGAGGAGACGGGGACGACAGACAATGAGATGACTGGATGGCATCACCGACTCGATGGAGATGAGTTTGAGTGAACTCCGGGAGTTGGTGGTGGACAGGGAGGCCTGGCGTGCTGTGATTCATGGGGTCACAAAGAGTTGGACACGACTGAGTGACTGAACTGAACTGAACTGAAACATATTCAGATAGCTGAGTTAAACTATTCTAGGATTTCTTGCAATAAGAAATTTCAACTTTAGTTAAGGATATGCTTGAAGCAAATCTATTCATACTCACATATTTTTATCTAATAGTATAATGTGGTCGATGAGAAAAACTGATTGATCTTAGAGATCAATCGATACACTGCTGCTACTGCTGCTGCTAAGTCGTGTTAGTCGTGTCCGACTCTGTGTGTCCCCATAGATGGCAGCCCACCAGGCTCCTCTGTCCCTGGGATTCTCCAGGGAAGAACACTGGAGTGGGTTGCCATTTCCTTCTCCAGTGCATGAAAGTGAAAGTGCAGTCGCTCAGACGTGTCCGACTCTTAGCGACCCATGGACTGCAGCCTACCAGGCTCCTCTGTCCATGGGATTTCCCAGGCAAGAGTACTGAAGTGGGGTGCTATTGCCTTCTCCGAATTGTACACTATATAGGATTATATAATATTATACATCTAATAGTGTTGGTGATGCAAACTGTGCAAGAAGCTGAAGGAGATTGTTATTTTGTGATTAATGGGCTGATAACATTCTTTTAATATCTATCTCAAAAAAGCTAATATTTTGTGTTTGTGTGGGACAGATTTTAAATGCATATATTTTTCTCTCACAGGAAGTTTGAAATATTGTTTGTTGTTACAACCCAGAAAGAAAGAGACTGAAGTTTTATTTATTTTTAATTATATTGATACTGTTGATGTTTCAATGTGAAGTTCAATCTAAGATCATGTTACAAATGATTGATAACCACTTAATAACAAAGCCCGGCTTAATTTTATGACTAAAGTACAAGGCCCAGTGCTAATAGTTAAGTCCTTAAACCTGAATTAGTTGAAATGCCTTGAAAATTTTGAGTTTATGTGATAGTTTCCGTCCCTGCTGAAATTCCCCATGTTTATGTAAATGTGTCTACCTTTTCGTTTAGACCCTTTAACATGTAAATCATAGTTATTTTAAATTTCCTAGCTAATAGCTCAAACATCTAGGTCCACTGTACGTCTGGTCCTGTCATTGCTGATGGTGGTTATGTGTGTGTGGTAATTGTTGATTCTTGCCAGGAAATGTCACATCTTCTCTCGTATGAGGCTGCGAGTGTAAGGCTTTGACTTACTAACATAGTCATGGGTTAAACCACATTTGCATTTTATAGTGTTTACAGTTAAATTTAGTGCACAAACGGCTTTACATTTCTCTTGTAGCTAGGGTGATGAAGGTTTTTTCTTGGTGTTTCTGCTTGCTGTTCAGTTTTTCAATTATTCTTTGCACCTGCACTTCAGAGGAAAGTCTCTCTTCATCCTCTTGCCCCTTCTCCACTGCAGTCTGCTATTTGGTTTTCCTGGTGTTTCTTGGCTTGATGGTGGTAACAAGCTATGTTCTCTATTGTCCTGTTCAGCCTCAGTGCTAGTCAGGCTCTGTGTCTTTAGGTCTCAAAGATTCTGCTTTCACAGTGATCTTGCCTCTTTCCCATGGTAGTCTAACTCTGTCTTGTGCCTTCAATAAGTTTATGTAGAGAATTTCCTGCTAGTCCATCAAAGGTTGGAGGCTTAAAATGGCATTGGTATAGGATGCTTGTCACACTTTAGCCACAGGGATGGTGGTTTTCTTGGTTTTTTTTTTTTTTTTTTTTTTTGTATTTTTCTTTTACTATATTCCCACGGCTAAGAGCGTTCCTCTACATACGGAGAGTTCATTACTTTTCCTCCAGGAGCTTAAGGCTTATTTTCTTTGGATGGAAGTTTCTAAGCAAAAGGATACCCAGAGGGAGGATAAGAGGAGAAGGGAGGTGGGGCGGGGGGGATTCAGGAAGGGGAACTCATGTACACCCCGGGGCGGATTCATGTCAATGTATGGCAAAACCAACCAATACAATATTGTAAAATAATTAGCCTCCAATAAAAAAGAAAAAAGAAAAAAAAAATAGGAAAAAAAAAAGTATACTGCAACAGTGGCAGTATCCTTCTCCAGGCCTGCATCCCACCAGAGGCCACTTTGTACCTGATATTCTTGTGAGCATCTGGTCAAACGCCTGCAGAGTAGTAGGTCCTGTGAGTAGGTGTAAACTGGCTTTGTGTCAGTATTTCCCAGTTTCTATTCTTTCATGTTATTTCACACTCAACTTCAAAACAATATAATTCTCCCTTTTCGTATAGAAATGCATATCAGCCAACTAAAAATGCCAAAGTTTTTTATAGCTAGATAAGTTAATTTTTATCTAGAAAAATAAATGAGTAGGAAAGACAAAATCATTGATAATGGAGGTAAATTAGGGAAGTGGATTTAGTTCTGTCATATATTAAAATATATGACAGAGTTGCTTTAATTAAAACAGTTTGGCTTTGGTGCATGAATCATTATATTACTTTTGGACCTGAATTGAAAGCTAAGTGAAGGGAAAGTGAAAGTGTTAAGTCTCTCAGTCATGTCTAACTCTTGTGATACCCCCTGGACTGCAGCCCACCAGGCTCCTCTGTCCATGGGATTCTCCAGGCAAGAATACTGGAGTGGGTTGTCATGTCCTCCTCCTGACCCGGGGATTGAACCTGTGTCTCCTATGACTCCTGCATTGGCGAGGGAGGTTCTTTACCACTAGCACCACCTGGATGATGCTGAGTGACAAATGTGGCCTCTCAAAATCACTGGCAAAGAAATGGAAACCTTAATAAACTGAATTGAGGCAACTAAGTAGATGATAATATATTTATATATCACATAATATATTGTGAAGATGTGCATGTAGATCAGTCATATAAATGTAAACATTTGAAACCATGTAAGTACTTTGTGAAAAAAAAAATGAAGTTGCGCCTGATTTGCATTATACCTCTAGGATTGTGATCACAAAATCACATTAGAAATAAATTTAATTGGTGTATACAAGTGTTTGTTTTTCCTGGATGGGGGTGGAGTATGGGACTGCATTACTTTTTTGTTTGTTTTTTCATATAGAATATATACTCTCTTTTGGACAGATTCCTATCCCTCCCTATCAACTCTTAGCTAACCTGCTTCATCTATTTTCCTGTAGGGTCCCTGAAGCTATTTTAGCTATTTGATTCACAAATATAACAAGGAAATCTAAAAATCTCTCTGGTCAAGAATGCTGAGAATTAGGAGCAATTCAAGCATTGAACCATTATTTCTCAGTTACTGTGATATTTTGCAATGTAATTCAGGGAAGGAAGAGGTAAAAGCTTAATTTTAATAATGTCAATGTAGTCCTGAAGAGATAGCTGCTGCTGCTGCTGCTGCTGCTCCTAAGTCACTTCAGTCGTGGCCGACTCTGTGTGACCCCATAGATGGAAGCCCACCAGGCTCCCCCGTCCCTGGGATTCTCCAAGCAAGAACACTGGAGTGGGAAGAGATAGCAGAATGTTATTAATAGTAATGATTATCGCTGGTGGCTCAGAGGGTAAAGCGTCTGCCTGCAATGCAGGAGACCTGGGTTCGATCCCTGGGTCAGGAAGATCCCCTGGAGAAGGAAATGGCAACCCACTCCAGTACTCTTGCCTGGAAAATCCCATGGACAGAGAAGCCTGGTAGACTACAGTCCATGGGATCGCAAAGAGTCGGACACGACTGAGCAACTTCACTTCACTTCATTATCGACAAATGATTTTATTAAGAGGAATATATTTAATTGTAGATATTTGTTGGGTGAATAGACATGTGCTTGGAGTAAATCACCTGACCATACTCAAACCCACCATCCCTGTTATCCATGGCAAAGAAACTTCCCCCTTTTGCTAGTACACTTCTCTCGTGTCAGGAGAGCTGATAAAAACTAAGAAAGGGCAATGAAAATAACTTGAACTGTTGCCAAGGGATGTGGAACTTGCCAGGCACAAGAAGGATATAATGGAACTGAAGTTACAACAGAGGACTCAAGATGTGGAAAGTGTAATCTGATAAAATTTAAGTCAGAGTAAGAAAAAGCTACTTTCTTCACCACCTTTCTCTCTCCTCCAGCCTAGCCCTGAGATGTGTAGGTCAGAATTGAGCTAGGCAGACTGCAGACATTTAAACTACTATATGCAAAATTAAAATCTGAATGTAGACTTGTCTTGGTTTTTTTAAGAGCAAAAAGCATCTGGAAAGCTGTAAAATCTGTCCAAAGCATCAGTGGGAAGACTGGAAGTAAAACTCACTGGAGTGTGATTAAAGACAATAGAGGCAAGGCTATGTGTTTATGGATACAGATCTGACCTTGTCACCAGGGCAAGTTTGAAAAGTAAAAAGCTGTAAGATTCACTGAAGAAAGTTTGGTATTTTTACAAGAATATTATGTAGAAGGGCCATTCCTCATTATTGTATATAGAATTTCTAAATTAAAGTATTGTCTTAATTATACTGACCTGAAATAGTCATTATGTGTATAGTTGTATGGAAAACTCAAATGTAAGAGCTATTATTTATTTTTTTTAAAGCAGATACAGAGATTTTTATGAGTGTTAAAATAGTAAATTTTTCTCTTTCCCTAATCACTTAGCAATAATGTTAGGAAGAATTTTCATTATATGATGATTTTTTTCAATAGAATTTGTTATTATAATGCTTTAATATTTGCAAAAAAAAAGGATTTTATTGATTGATTCTGTCCTTTTAAAGAGAAAATTGGCTGTCCTTTAGTGATAAAGCCATATGAATATCAGTATGTTGCATAGATTCTAACGATACAAAAATACATTTTTACATGATTAGAGTCATATTATAACAGTGCTATAACTCTTAAGGGATTACATTTCTAAGAAAATGTTTATTCTCTGCTGAATATTTATATCTCAGTTTCACTCTCATCTTTACAACATTGATGTTTTAACTAAATTCTGGAGAACAGAGAGATTAGATGCTTATCAAATACTTATGAGCTGCAAGCTACTGACCTAAACAAAAAAATACATGCATTAAATTATTGTGGCACTTTACAAACAAAAGTACATAAATAATTCTGAATAAAGTGGCAACAGCATATGTTTTTTTCCCTTCCAGGCTGATGAATTTAACAGTATTTAATTGTACAGTTTTCCAAAACACTGGCACTAAAAAATATTTACTGTGACTGTGTGTTAGGAAAAACATTGCAATTTTTATCTTGTAGGATATTTAGCAATAATAGAGAAAATGTTCTATTGTGTATAAACCACAGTAGCTTGAAAAGATAAGTAGTTGGGAAACTTTATTTTAAGAAGTATGTAAGTAATAAATGGAGAAAAGTATAATTTATAAGTTACGGAACACAAATATGCATTATAATTATAGTTAGAGAAAATCTGGAATATTGTTTCATTTTCAATATTATTTTAACTATGGGGTTAAACATTCAGAAAACAAAGATCATGGTATCTGTTCCCATCACTTCATGGGAAATAGATGGGGAAACAGTGGAAACAGTGTCAGACTTTATTTTTTTGGGCTCCAAAATCACTGCAGATGCTGATTGCAGCCATGAAATTAAAAGACGCTTACTCCTTGGAAGGAAAGTTATGACCAACCTAGATAGCATATTAAAAAGCAGAGACATTACTTTGCCAGCAAAGGTCCGTCTAGTCAAGGCTATGGTTTTTCCAGTGGTCATGTATGGTATGGATGTGAGAGTTGGACTGTGAAGAAAGCTGATCGCCAAAGTATTGATGCTTTTGAACTGTGATGGTGGAGAAGACTCTTGAGAGTCCCTTGGCCTGTAAGGAGATCCAGCCAGTCCATTCTGGGGGAGATCAATCCTGGGTGTTCATTGGAAGGACTGATGCTAAAGCTGAAACTCCAATACTTTGGCCACCTCATGCGACGAGCTGACTCACTGGAAAAGAGTCTGATGCTGGGAGGGATTGGGGGCGGGAGGAGGCGGGGACGACAGAGAATGAGATGGCTGGATGGCATCACCGACTCGATGGACGTGAGTTTGAGTGAACTCCGGGAGTTGTTGATGGACAGGGAGACCTGGAGTGCTGTGATTCATGGGGTCGCAAAGAGTCGGACACGACTGAACGACTCAACTGAACTGAACTGATGGGGTTAAAAAGTATACTTAAAAATCGCTACAGTTTCCCTTCTCTCCTTTTTACTGAAGCTCAGAAAAGATAGGGACTTACCAGTTTGTCTGTTTCTGTCTCCGGCCAATATTGAATGAAATACTAAAATCCTTAGAGAAAGAGTAATTCAGATTAATCACACAGAGCAGAGCGTCTAGAGAAATTTTAGCAGAGTCCTGCTCATAATTTAAAATTTAAACTTCCTGATATGTTTGCCATATGGCTTCTGGGTGTTCAGAGATTTATAATTCTAAGCCGATCACCACTGAATGGCTTAGAATACGAGTAGACTGAACTTTGACTAGGCTATTATTTCAATACAGCACCAGTTCTGCACAAAAATGAAATTATGATGAACATGTTTATTTATAGTTTGCAAATAAACACATAAATTTGAGTCACACTTGCCAGAAATACATTGTTCCCACCTAGTTCTAATCCTGAATGTTTTTACTATCTGGAATGTCATCAAAGCTTAGCATTTTGAAATGCCCACTGGCGGTACATGCTTCTTTTTCAATTCTACATCATCACAATGCTTAATTTAATAATGGGATCCAATTTGATCTCTAAACAGGAACATTTTAATTATGTAAAATATAAATAGAGAAAGCTTGGTTATAGCAATTCTTTCTTTTCAAAATGTAAAGCAAACATAAATGTTTCTTTTCCTCTCATCTATCATGTTATTGGTTCTCAGGAAATAATTAAAACAAAGAATTTAATCACCCAGAATAGCAATTCATCCAAATCAAATCTAGCAGTTTTATAGTCTTATTTTTTAATATGCATCTAAACATATTATATTATTATAACTCTCAAAACCAAATGTGAAATAGTAAATATTTGAAATAGTAAATATGTGAAAGAGTAAATATGAAAGTTACTATCTATATCACTTATAATGAAGCTGATAATATGTTTTTAACTCCAGAGAATTTCATATAAGCGATAAAGTTATTATATTTAGAGATACTGTTACTCTGAGATGTAATATTTGAGGAAAAGCTTGTGAAAATTCAGTTAGCACATATATTTCTTTTTGTGTGTGCTTAATCTATCATTTTGAGGTATATATTGTTAGATTTTTTTTACCTTGCAATACTTTATATAATACATTTTTAATAAGACAGTATAAATTGAAAATGAACTCTTCTTTTGGACTCTCCTGTGTTTTCCAGACTTGCATGGTAGATGATTTGCTCAATACCCTATTTGATATTTTAATTGACATTTTAAATGTAACATGTCAACACAATATTGTAAAGTAATTAGCCTCTAATTAAAACTAAAAATAATAAATAAATAAATAAACGTAACATGTCCAAAAGAAATTATTTTACTTCCATTCTCTAGTCACTCCACCTGAGGACTAGCATAACTCATCATCCCTCCTTTTGTTCAGGCAAAAATCAAGGGATTGTCCTTTACTCTCTGTTTAACTTTAACCATTTATCTAATCTATTGGGAATTTCTATTGAGGCTACCTCTGTGGTAGGCATTAATTGAAGATGACCCCCGTGATCTCCATCTTCTGGTGCTCATGGTCTGTGTAATGCCCTCCTCTTGCTTGTGGGTAAGACCTATGATTTGCTTCTAGCCAGTAAAATATGGCCAAAGATGAGGGATTTGGCAGATATAATTAGTCTTAAATAAGTTAATTTTGAGTTAATAAAAATGGTTATTTCTTTGGCCCTGGCCTCATCAGATGAAAGCATTCAGAAGTGACATTGAGCCCTCTGTAGGTCAGCCAGATTCTGGGGGCTAATGGGATCCATGTAGCAGTCAGGATATATGTCTAATAATTGTAATTGTTTGAGAGTAACTCACACAAAAACATTTGCCTCTGAAGACTGAAATTCAGCCATTCTTGTTTGTTAGTAAGAATTTGCTTATGTCGAGATAAAATAACTTTGTGAAGGAAATCATGTAAGACTTTCCCTTCATTAATTTTCCAGCTAAATGTATATAACACTCAAACGAGATTAAGTAATTCAGAGAGAGAGCACATCTGTTGTCATATACTTATTATAGAAGAGGTAGTCATACAGAATCAGAGAGCCATAGTCTGCAGGAAAAGGACCTGAATATAAAGATGACCAAGTTCACATTTCTGGCTAAGGGATTCAGGTCCCGCACTTTCTGAAAATATGCCACTACATATAACTTCTGGAGACCAAACATAAGAATTCAGAGGCAAATATATATTACAGGACCATCTTAATGTAGTGTTTCTTACAGGTTGTGTTCCTAAATCCAGGTCAGTAAGCAGAAAGTTAAACATCTTAACCTATGAGGATGAAGAGAGGAGGCTGCTTCCATAAAAATTTAGGGATTCAGAATTAATAGCATGCATCTGTATTAAGGACAATAAGATTTGCTATTCATTTTAAAACACAACATTGCTTTTATTATGCAGCTATTTTTGACTCCTAAGTAAATGGAGCCACATCATAAACACGTATGTTATTTTCAAGGAGAGCCCAGGGGTGTGTGGCACTTCAGATGGAAACACACATGCACTGTTATAAGGTCAGGCTCTCTGAGAGTTAATATAGAAAACAATATTCTTCTATAATTCATATAGGTGGTAACATGAAAAGACATGAGCTCTTTGGCTAGCTCCATTGGAAAGAATTGCTCCTTAGGGAAATTACACAGGCAATTGGGTCACTCATTTGTTATTGAATCTTTGTCAGCAAAGTTGTTTGTGTTCTGGTCAGCAGCAACTTTTATTTATAATTGAAACATTCTCAGTATAGGTATCATAGGAATTAAATGATAATGGGGGGCAAGTGCTTCCTGTTTATGAGATAATAACTATATTAAGTCTAGAATTAACTTGGATATTGAAGACCCTTAAGAGCCTAGTAACTACTGAGTTACTAGGCAAAGCACACTCTCACTCTGATTATTAAGTACATTAAAAAGTACCATAAATTCAAAATACTTAAAAGAGTAATTTATTAGAAAGTCTAGAGATAGTAGTAGTCTTTTATGGACGTGGGTACTGTTTTTGATAAACTGTTATCTAAGAATCATCACTAGTCTGGCAAAATTGTTAATACATTTTAAAAAATATTTTAGCTATTCCCTGTATAAGTACAAACCAGGCACTGTGCTGGTTTTAAGGGATGACTAGATAGATGTACAGAATAATACTATCCTGCAATGAACACTATAGGAGAGAAATAAAACTGGAACCATGTAAGTACAAAAGAATGGATGGATATCATTTAGTATTCACTATTAAATGTCCCATTTGTACTAAGATATAGAATATTAGAAGTTTGCTTGGAGGAAAAATTCTCATTTCCTCTGATAAATCTAAACTCAAAATTCTTAATTTTGGAAAAGTATACATATTTACACCAAAAAGCTGTGAAAACTTTTCATAAATCGAAGAAAATAATTGTGATTAGCTTCCCCAAGAAATTCTAATAAATGTGAATAGGAAATAAATGTCACCATCTAGTTCATATATTTAAGACTTTTAACAGTCTGTCTTTTTAGGTTTTATTGCATATTAAAATTTTGACCCATTGACTTGATAGTTCTGTTTGAGTTAAAGCAAGCAAAAAAACCAAAAGAGTAATAATTACTGAACAGTATGCTTTAATGAGGCTTCCCTGGTGGCTTAGCTGGAAAAGAATCCTCTTGCATTGTGGGAGACCTGGGTTTAATCTTTGGGTTGGGAGGATTCCCTGGAGAAGGGAAGAGCTACCCACTCCAGTATTCTGGCCTGGAGAATTCTACGGATTGTATTGTCCATGCCTAAATTTTGAAGAAAAGATTCAAGGACAAACCCCCTGATTTCCCTATGTTTCTCTTTTTCATTATGTATTGACAGTTTTGATCATTAGTTTTTATATCATTGTAGCCTCCTTATAATTTTCTCATTCCAATAATTTTGATTTTTCCCTGCTTCTCTTCTTGCAAATATACATACACTTTCCCTAGATGTTCTATAACTAATACATTACAATATATTGTCTATTATCCCTCAGAATTATCACAAAAATCTTTGCTTTCTGCTCTATGCCTATTATTATTAGTTCAATCCTGGTTTATTTTAACCATCTTCTAATTGGTCTCTCTCTCACTCTTTTCTCTCTGCTTTTGTACATGCTTCATGATGCCTATGTGATCCCCTCAAAACTCTGTTTATATCCCTTTCCCACATAAAGAACTTTGGTGACAGTCTATTGAACAGACCAGGAAGTCCATACAGCTCCTTCTCAAGCCACTACTTTTATCTATGACCACTTCTTGACATTCTACCTTGTATTCCATTTACCCCAATGCTACAATCATCACTATATTCTGTTCACAATGAAAGCCTTACGTGAGCTGATTGAACATATCATGATATACATTGTCCCCCTCCTCCTAAGTAACTCAAGGTTTGACTTATAATACTCCTTGATTCTTCAGGGAATTTGTCAGTAAACTTGCAGTCTTTCACTGAGCTATGCGTGCATTCAAATAGAATGTATACATTAATGACCTTTTTTGGAAGGATTTAGTTAGTACATATGGAGAAGAGCATGGCAACCCATTCCAGTATTCTTGCTTGGAGAATTCTATAGACAGAAGCATTTTGCAGGCTACAGTTTGTGGGGTTGCAAAGAGTCGGACAAGATTGAGTCAATGAGCCTGCAGGTAATACATAAACGTGTGTGTGTGTGTTTGTGCATTTTAGAAATAAAAGAGATAAGAAACAAGAAGAACAAGGGAGGAATAAGTGGCAGAGGCAAAGAGCAGAAGGTAGATTGAGTAATTCAAAACAAAGTTTGGAAACTTTTCATTTCTGCATTTAATCCAGAGTTACCTCAACATTTGAGTGATGAAAGGAGCAGGTTACATTCATTTCCCTATAAATAATAGCACTGAAAATATCTGAAGTTACATTTCTATGACCAAATTCACTTAAAAATGGAACAAAATGCTAAAAAAATTTAGGCAAAATTCCCAGCAGCTTGATTTTGATTATCTAGGCAATTGAAGCAAAAACAGTTTTAATGCTTGAATTAACCAAGTGATTGCCTAAACTCGTCACTTCACTTTAGCTATGGAGACAAACACAAACACCTCACTGGCTTTCTGCCTAATCATACTTTTTCTTTTGCAAGTCATTAAGCATTTTCATGTGAACATACTAATTAAAAACCCTAATTATTTAACTGGTAAGTTTAATAATGCACTAGTAATAAAGAAGGAAGCAAATTGTTTACATGGCCACATTATTCAGAGTCACTCTAGGCATTATTTTGGTGAGTTCTCTCATATAATAGAAATAAATCTAAACACCAAGAAATCAAGAAATTACTTTTCTCATAACAAGAGAAAACATCACCCTGCAACATTTTTCCTTCTCTATTCAGATATTCAAGAAGGGCTGGCCATGTGACATCATAATATTAATAATCTGTATTAGCAAAAAACATGCATTGTAGTATTTGAATATAATTAAATTCTTATAAATATTTCACCATTGTAAATTAAGAGAATTATAATTACTTAATTTTAATGGTAAACTAATTAGTTTTGACTCAACTTCATTAATTTTTTTAAAGCAGGAGTTTTCATTTCTAATTAATTCCCTTTACCATCCTAGTATAATTTTTAAATTTTTTCTCACTAAGTAACATTTGTTTTACATTTGGCAACCATGTATTTTACAACAACTCTGTATTTAGCATCCTAGTAGTTGTAGCATGCATTATATTTCAGCTAACTAGCTTATATGCAAAGCAGCAGACTGAGAGCAACCTGGCAAGACAAATCTCCCCATAGATGGAAAACATGCAGAGATGAGTCTCAGTTCTATTCTATCATGTGTGAGTGTAACCATCCTTGAGTTTACTTCTCCCCTTAAATATTACTCTTAGAATTATTTATTTTCTTGATCCCTTTCTGACCCTTTTTTTGTTTTTACCCAATTTTATTGTGACCTACAACACATAATGAAGAATACTTTATGTATACGTGCACCACTTAACCAATTATGAAATAATGTTCAAGTATTAAAGACCAAGGAATGAAATATTATTCAGCAACACACCTCTCTTCCAGTGTGCCTCTTTGGAATAAGGAGCCCATTCTCTAAAATTGACTCCCCTAATGGACTTTATTGCGATTTCTCTTGCCTTTCACTTTAGGTTACTGTTTCAGTCTGTTCAGGCTGCTATAACAAATTATTGTAGACTGAGTGCCTTCCGCAACAAATATTTGTTTCTCACAGTTCTGGAAGCTGGGAGGTCCACAATCAAGGTGCTGGAAGATTTGGTTCTTGGTGAGGGCCCATTTCCTGGTTTGCATGCAACTGTCTTCTCACTGCATTCTGATATGGAAGAGAGTTCTTCTTACAAGGGCATTAATCTCATCTTGAGAGCTCCATTCCCATGACATAAATACTTTCCAGAGGCCTGATCTCTAAATACCTTCACACTGGGTATTAAAGTTTCAACACAGTAATTTGAGGGAGACACAAACATTCAGTCCATAGCAGGTACTATTCAATTATTTATTCCTAAATTTTCCTGAGTATTCTCAGTTTTTAAAATATATATAACTGGAATCATATAGCATACATTGTGTTGTATGTCTCCAGATTTTTTAAACTTTATGCCATAAAATTAATCAATATCTTGGTATGTAACTATTTCATCCATGTCTATTGGTGAATAATATGACATTGGTGATTATGGCACACATTACTTAATCAGTCTATTGTCAGTGAAGAGTTTATGATTTTTTCTTGCGTATGTTTCCTGGTACACAGAAGCACTCATATCTGTAAAGTATTTTTAGGAATGGAATTCTTCCCAATAGGGTATATTCATTCTTTATCTGTTTATATGAAAATTAATGCATCTATCAGTTTATCTTTGTAGTTGATACTGGTGTAATTTTAATCAGCAGTGGCTCCTTTAACACCTTCTTCCAAAAGATTTGCTTTGAGAACTAATATTTCTATCTGCCTAAGTTGTTCAAGCAATTCCCCATCCTGCTAAAATACAAGAAAACTCAAAAAGAGAATAGATTGAATGCTTTAACTCATTGAGATTTCCTGATGGAACATATAACTAAATTATACTATAATGTTATGCTGTTTTTTGGTTTTTAATTGGTTGGCATACTTCTCTGGAATTTTGTTTAAAAATATTTCATAATAGTCCACTCACATTCTATCTGCATCAAATACAAAGCAAATTTGAGGCTTGGCAAGTATTAAATAAAATAAGACATTGCATTATGGGCTTCACCTCAATTAAATCTAAAGGTTAGGAGATTACTGCCACTAAAAAAACAGTAATTGAATCAATGAATCATAAGTTTCCAACTGTTCACTGTACAGACTAGTAATAGGAATTAAATTTTGTTCAAGAACATCTGGAGTTTTCTTGTTTGTTTGTTTCCTTTTTCTTACCCTAAACACTCTTTTGGTAACACTTCTCTTGATTTTGTGTAACAGAAGAAAAACGCAACCTGGGTCATTAATTGAAATTTACCTGTAACTTTCTGTTTGCAAAGTACTTTTCTGATTAAGAGTTAAAAAGCTATTACATTTTCATTGACATTTCATCAGGAAATAGAGCTGAATGAATAGAGCTGCCTTTCAGTATTAGATTTGTATACATGGACACAGAAGTTAACCACAGATTTCTTAGGGAGATATTTTATTTCCATATGCATACTATGGATATCATAATTGCAGTCTTCCAATATATGTTTATTTTTGTCTGGTCCGTCTAGTCAAGGCAATGGTTTTTCCCGTGGTCATGTATGGATGTGAGAGTTGGACTGTGAAGAAAGCTGATCGCCGAAGAATCGATGCTTTTGAACTGTGGTGTTGGAGAAGACTCTTGAGAGTCCCTTATACTGCAAGGAGATCCAACCAGTCCATTCTAAAGGAGATCAATCCTGGATGTTCATTGGAGGGACTGATGCTGAAGCTGAAACTCCAATACTTTGGCCACCTCATGAGACGAGTTGACTCACTGGAAAAGACTCTGATGCTGGGAAAGGTTGGGGGCGGGAGGAGAAGGGGACGACGGAGAATGAGATGGCTGGATGGCATCACCGACTCTGTGGACATGAGTTTGAGTGTACTCCGGGAGTTGGTGATGGACAGGGAGGCCTGGCGTGCTGTGATTCATGGGGTCGCGGAGAGTCGGACACGACTGAGCGACTGAACTGAACTGAACTGAACTATAGGGAAAGATATAAGCATCTGAATGCAGAGTTCCAAAGAACAGCAAGGAGAGATAAGAAAGCCTTCCTCTGCAATCAATGCAAAGAAATAGAAGAAAACAACAGAATAGGGAAGACAAGAAATGTCTTCAAGAAAATGAGAGATATCAAGGGAACATTTCATGCAAAGATGGGCTCGATAAAGGACAGAAATGGTATGGACCTAACAGAAGCAGAAGATATTAAGAAGAGGTGGCAAGAATACACAGAAGAACTGTACAAAAAAGATCTTCATGACCAAGATAATCATGATGGCATGATCACTGACCTAGAGCCAGACATCTTGGAATGTGAAGTCAAGTGGGCCTTAGAAAGCATCACTATGAGCAAAGCTAGTGGAGGTGATGGAATTCCAGTCGAGATATTTCAAATCCTGAAAGATGATGCTGCAAAAGTGCTGCACTCAATATGCCAGCAAATTTGGAAAACTCAGCAGTGGCCACAGGACTGGAAAAGGTCAGTCTTCATTCTAATCCCAAAAAAGGCAATGCCAAAGAATGCTCAAACTACTGCACAATTGCACTCATCTCACACGCTAATAAAGTCATGCTCAAAATTCTCCAAGCCAGGCTTCAGCCATACATGAACCGTGAACTTCCAGATGTCCAAACTGGTTTTAGAAAAGGCAGAGGAACCAGAGATCAAATTGCCAACATTCGCTGGATCATCAAAAAAGCAAGAGAGGTACAGAAAGACATCTATTTCTGCTTTATTTACTATGCCAAAGCCTTTGACTGTGTGGATCACAATAAACTGTGGGAAATTCTGAAGGAGATGGGAATCCCAGACCACCTGACCTGCCTTTTGAGAAACCTGTATGCAGATCAGGAAGCAACAGTTAGAACGGGACATGGAACAACAGACTGGTTCCAAACAGGAAAAGGAGTATGTCAAGGTTGTATATTGTCACCCTGCTTATTTAACTTATATGCAGAGTACATCATGAGGAATGCTGGGCTGGAAGAAGCACAAGCTGGAACAAGATTGCCGGGAGAAATATCAATAACCTCAGATATACAGATGATATCACCCTTATGGCAGAAAGTGAAGAGGAACTAAAAAGCCTCTTGATGAAAGTGAAAGAGGAGAGTGAAAAAGTTGGCTTGTAGCTCAACATTCAGAAAACAAAGATCATGGCATCTGGTCCCATCACTTCATGGGAAATAGATGAGGAAAGAGTGGAAACAGTGTCAGACTTTACTTTTTTGGGGCTTGAAAATAACTGCGGATGTTTATTGCAGCCATGAAATTAAAAGAGGCCCACTCCTTGGAAGGAAAGTTATGACCAACCTAGATAACATATTAAAAAGCAGAGACATTACTTTGGCAACCAAGGTCCGTCTAGTCAAGGCTATGGTTTTTCCCGTGGTCATGTATAGATGTGAGAGTTGGACTGTGAAGAAAGCTGATCACCAAAGAATTGATGCTTTTGAACTGTGGTGTTGGAGAAGACTCTTGAGAGTCCCTTGGCCTGTAAGAAGATCCAACTAGTCCATTCTAAAGGAGATCAGTCCTGGGATTCATTGGAAAGACTGAAACTCCAATACTTTGGCCACCTCATGCGAAGTGTTGACTCACTGGAAAAGACTGATGCTGGGAGGGATTGGGGGCAGGAGGAGAAGTGGACGACAGAGAATGAGATGACTTAATCTCATCACCAATTCTATGGACGTGAGTTTTAGTTAACTCCAGGAGTTGGTGAGGGACAGGGAGGGCTGGTGTTTTGTGATTCATGGGGTCACAAAAGGTCGGACATGGCTGAGCGACTGAACTGAACTGAACTGAACTGATCGGGACATATACAATATATACATTAATTTATTCTACTCATGTTTTGAGCTTTTGAAAATGTCTGGATGAGAAAGGGATAGCTCTCCCAAACAGAATTCTCATCATTTGGCCAATAATACCATTCCAAAATATAGGCAACAAAATTAAAAAAGTAACCTTTTTGCTATTTTGGCTACACATTGTATCTTTTCTATCTCATTCAGTTCAGTTCAGTCACTCAGTCGTGTCCGACTCTTTGCGACCCCATGAATCACAGCACACCAGGCCTCCCTGTCCATCACCAACTCCCGGAGTTCAGTCAGACTCATGTCCATTGAGTCGGTGATGCCATCCAGCCATCTCATTCTCTGTCGTCCCCTTCTCCTCCCACCCCCAATCCCTCCCAGCATCAGACTCTTTTCCATTGAGTCAACTCTTCGCATGAGGTGGTCAAAGTATTGGAGTTTCAGCTTTAGCATCAGTCCTTCCAATGAACACCCAGGATTGATCTACTTTAGAAAGGACTAGTTGGATCTCCTTGCAGTCCAAGGGACTCTCAAGAGTCTTCTGCAGCACAACAGTTCAAAATCATCAATTCTGTGGCAATCAGCTTTCTTCACAGTCCAACTCTCACATCCATACATGACCACGGGAAAAACCATAGCCTTGACTAGACGGACCTTGGTTGCCAAAGTAATGTCTCTGCTTTTTAATATGTTATCTACGTTGGTCATAATTTTCCTTCCAAGGAGTGGGCCTCTTTTAATTTCATGGCTGCATTAAGCATCCGCAGTTATTTTCAAGCCCAAAAAAATAAAGTCTGACACTGTTTCCACTCTTTCCTCATCTATTTCCCATGAAGTGATGGGACCAGATGCCATGATCTTTGTTTTCTGAATGTTGAGCTACAAGCCAACTTTTTCACTCTCCTCTTTCACTTTCAACAAGAGGCCTTTGAGTTCCTCTTCACTTTTTGCCATAAGGGTAAGGGTGGTGTCATCTGCGTATCTGAGGTTATTGATATTTCTGCCGGCAATCTTGATTCCAGCCTGTGCTTCTTCCAGCCCAACGTTTCTCATGATGTACTCTGCATATAAGTTAAATAAGCAGGGTGACAATATACAACCTTGACGTACTCCTTTTCCTATTTGGAACCAGTCTGTTGTTCCATGTCCAGTTCTAACTGTTGCTTTCTGACCTGCATACTGGTTTCTCAAGAGGCAGGTCAGGTGGTCTGGGATTCCCATCTCTTTCAGAATTTTCCACAGTTTATTGTTATCCACACAGTCAAAGGCTTTGGCATAGTCAATGAAGCAGAAATAGATGTTTTTCTGGAACTCTCTCGCTTTCTCTGTGATGCAGCAGATGTTGGCAACTTGATCTGTGGTGCCTCTGCCTTTTCTAAACCTGCTTGAACATCTGGAAGTTCACGGTTCACATATTGCTGAAGCCTGGCTTGGAGAATTTTGAGCATGACTTTATTAGCGTGTGAGATGAATGCAATTGTTCGGTAGTTTGAGCATTCTTTGGCATTGCCTTTCTTTGGGATTGGAATGAAGACTGACCTTTTCCAGTCCTGTGGCCATTGCTGAGTTTTCCAAATTTGCTGGCATATTGAGTGCAGCACTTTCACAGCATCCTCTTTCAGAATTTGAAATAGCTCAATTGGAATTCCATCACTTCCACTACCTTTGTTCGTAGTGATGCTTTCTAAGGCCCACTTGACTTCACATTCCAATATGTCTGGCTCTAGGTCAGTGATCACGCCATTGTGATTATCTTGGTCATGAAGATCTTTTTTGTACAGTTCTTCTGTGTATTCTTGCCACCTCTTCTTAATATCTTCTGCTTCTGTTAGGTCCATACCATTTCTGTCCTTTATCGAGCCCATCTTTGCATGATATGTTCCCTTGATATCTCTAATTTTCTTGAAGAGATGTCTTGTTTTACCTATTCTGTTGTTTTCCTCTATATCTTTGCATTGATTGCTGAGGAAGGCTTTCTTATCTCTCCTTGCTATTCTTCGGAACTCTGCATTCAGATGCCTATATCTTTCCTTTTCTCCTTTGCTTTTCTCTTCTCTTCTTTTCACAGCTATTTGTAAGGCTTCCTCAGACAGTCATTTCGCTTTTTTGCATTTCTTTTCCATGGGGATGGTCTTGGTCCCTGTCTCCTGTACAATGTCACGAACCTCTGTCCAGAGTTCATCTATCTCATTAGAACATACTTTTATCCATATCAAATCTAAACTTATTGAGAATTAAAAAATATTTAATTAATTATATTTTCATGTTTCTACTGCTGCTCCTGCTGCTGCTAAGTCGCTTCAGTTGTGTCCGACTCTGTGAGACCCCACAGACAGCAGCCCACTAGGCTCCCCTGTCCCTGGGATTCTCCAGACAAGAACACTGGAGTGGGTTTTCCTTTCCTTCTCCAATGCGTGAAAGTGAAGTCACTCAGTCATGTCCGACTCTTAGCGACCCCATGGACTGCAGCCTACCAGGCTCCTCCATCCATGGGATTTTCCAGGCAAGAGTACTGTAAAACCAATGATAAATTATCTATTTTATGATGGAATTTGACTAAACCTACTAATACCATTAAAATTTACATGTTTAACTTATCCAGAAACATTTTTGTAAATGTTTTACTGTGAATGTGAGTTTATGTAGTAACTTGATAAAATTACTCACTCTTTATTTTTGCCAGACATGGTGAGCAGTTTACCATTGGGAGAAGACAGCTGTTGTTTAGTTTTTCAGTCATGTCTAATTCTATTGCACCCTCATAGACTGTAGCCCGCCAGGCTCCTCTGTCCATGGGATTTCCCAGGCAAGGATACTGAAGTGGGTGGCCTTTCCTTCTCTCAGAGATCTTCAAGACCCAAGGATCGAACCCATATCTACTGAATTGGCAGGAAGAGTCTTTACCACCAAGCCACCAGGGAAGCTCCAATAAGACAGCAGAGAACCTAAATATAGATGTAGACATTTTCAAGGTTTACATGGTTCTTCCTTTTTCACTCTCTATGATCTGATGGGTTGAAATTATTTATTTTTATTTACCTTTGCAATATCTATTAAACACACACAAAAAAAATATTTATGAAATAAGAGCAGAGTCTGTTGCTTTTCAAATGAAATTTACTTACTAATGTGTCCAGAACCTACTGGTAATCTAAACATCCTCATTTGGAGATGACAATAAATACTCAAATTCAAAATTTTCAAGATCGAGCTCATTACCCTTTATTTTCTAAAATTTTCCTTTCATGGCTAACTAACATACCTGGTAATTTACCCAAATTCTTGGACTTCATCTTTTACTCATTTTTCCCTCTGTCACTTCCCAATAGTCTCTCCATATGTTAGTCATATTATCTCAGAAGTAGCTCTTAAATCCAAGTCTTCCTCTCTGACAGTGCTTTAGTTCAGACCTTCCCCATCTTTTTCTTTAATTATCACGTGGATTTCTATTTGACTTCACTTCCTCTAGTCTCAACCCCCTCTGTACTGCCAGTAGAATGATATTTCCATCCTCTTATTTTAAAAAATTCAAGAATCATACAAATAGCAACTTTGATCACTCTCACCTGCTTTTTGCTTTTTTGTGAATTCTTATCATTTAATAGACACAATCCAAATTTACTTTCACTGCATGTTCGAACTTTCACATTCATGTTCTCTAACTCTTCACCATAATAATTTATTATCTAGTACATTTTTACCCTGAAATTTGACTATTTGTCCTTGTTATGTAAAGTTACATACAGCTTCAAGTTACATAAATCATTCTTGAGTCTATATTAGTATATATGCTCTTTCATCTTCTTATCATGTCTGTTTACCTTTTACCTGAAGTTGGCTTTTCTTTCATGCATATTATGAAAATAGGGTTCAATAATTTGCTAAACATTTGAGTACCTATAATTAAAAACTTCTATAATTGGCACTAGGAATATATAACATTATTTTTAAATACTGTCTATTCATTTATTTGACAAATATTTATTGATTATCTACCCTGGGCCAAGCACTGTAATTGGGATCATTCTAGATAGAGTACATTTCATTGGAGGGACAGATAATATTTGATGGGGGGAAGGGGAGAGAATCTTCTCTTAGGAAGTTAACTGTTATGGAAGAAATCAAAAGAGTAAAATGATAAGGAAAGGAGAATGGGAGATTGTACTTAAGATAATCTCTTTGGGAGGTGACATTTGAGATGATTTCTAACCTATAGGAAGATTCATAGGTGAGACCATCTATCTAGGTAAAGAGTCATGTGATACACATCACAGAGAAATCAAAGATTTACTGATTGAAGCAGAAGAAGAAGGAGAAAGAGAAGGAGGAAAAGAAGGAGGCTGGATAGGAAGAGACAAAAGTCATGAGAACAAGAGAGAATCCAGATCATGTAGACCTGTGTAGAACTGATAGAAAAAATAGACTTTGCATACAGCATAACACCATTAGATGATGTTAAACAGAAAGCAACAGGGTCTTTTATCATCATGACATATCACTGTTCTGAAGCTGACTTGATATTGCACTTATTTCTTTATGTGTCAATGCTTCCTCCCACACATGACACTACTTGAAGTCAGAAAGAATCCTATGAGCTCAGCGTGTACATTTTGAACAAGGGAATGATTGAATGAAGAATGAATGAAAAAAACTTCAGTCCTTAAGATAGTTTTATAACAAACAAGCAAGTAAGTTTATATCACTACTTACAGCCTAAACAAAGACGAATATTATATATAAAAACTATTTTTCTCAGGATAGTAATAGTAGCAGTAGTAAATCGCTCAGTCGTGTCCGACTCTTTGCGACCCCATGGACTGTAGTCTACCAGGCTCCTCAGTCTATGAAATTTTCCAGGCAAGAATACCGGAGTGGGTTGCCATTTCTCAGGATAGCTATACTAAATGGAAAAATGAAATAGCTGCACAAATACTTTATAAATCCCAGTCAGAGGGATATCAGATAACTTTATCTACTGTATTCTGAACAGTAGCAATACTAATACAACAGAAACCAGCACAAAATAAAACACTTAGAATCAACAAATAAAAAACAAATTCACTGACACTTAAGCCTTTCTTGCAACACATTTTTAAAAATCTTTCCATCCTTCAAAATTATATTTCATTTATTTTGTAAAACCCTTTGTTAGTTATTCCATGAAAACTAAAACACAACATGGCTTTACTAATTCTATTTCCCTGGTACTCAGAGTGGTACACATATTGCTTATATCTTCATTTATAAAACAAGTTGTTCCTTAACATTTTGTGTTGACACCTAATAGAATAGTCAAGAAGAAAACAGCTCCAAATAACTGGTCAGTGGAAAGCTTGGGGAGCTGCAAATACATCCCACTTATGAGGGTAATACTGCTGCAAATACTATCCAGTGCCTCCACTTATGAGGGTAATACTGCTGCAAATACTGTCCAGTGCCTCCAACTTATGATGGATACTGCCTGAAATACTGCCTGAAATAACCTTGCAGAAGATGATTTGGAAGCACTTGAAATCTTTCTTCAACAGCATATCTGATCATTGTGGTTTTATTTATTTTTTCCAGAGCTTAGCAGTTGGACACAAGAGTATTTGCTGCAGTAGTGAAAAATCAATATGATTACCTCTTTGCCACAGGGCTACATCTAACTACAATATCCTGGACACCACATATCAGCATCACTCATGGTTAATGCTGCATTGCAGATGGGAGCTGAATGAGAACAAATAACAGTGACATTTCTACCCTCGGAAAAGTTACACATGGCATTAAGATTTAACACAGATTGCATTAAAATGAAGGATTATGGTTGTCTTTGTGGTATGAAATTAGAAACTGACTTGTTATTGTTGCTTTTTGAGATCAGATTG
Source organism: Moschus berezovskii (assembly GCF_049115385.1). Lineage (NCBI taxonomy): Eukaryota > Metazoa > Chordata > Mammalia > Artiodactyla > Moschidae > Moschus > Moschus berezovskii. The sequence continues at coordinate 17,752,107 of NC_142480.1, read as the reverse complement.
AGTATATTTGACTAAAAATGGGAGGCCCAGCTTACATAAGAATTGAGATCACATATATTCTTATGATTTTCTGTCACATTGCTAAAAAAGAAAACAACTCACTATATTTAGTGAAAAATACCTTTTCATTGAACTAGCATTTAAGATAAAATCTTAGCATCATCCTTCAGCATGTTAAAACTGGTGATGTGTTCTTGATGTTTATCTACAATGATTTGGGTAAAATGCTGCGAAGGAAAGAAACTGTTCTAATTAAAGCAATTTAAGGGTTTATTTGCCATTATAAATAACATTTATATTTCCATGTAAAACCAGAGGCTAGAAGTAGTCACGTGTTTATCATCCACATTTCTACTCTCATATTTTCTGTATATATGATGCTTGAAATTATATTTCCTAGTTAATAACTTATTTGTAAAATAAATAAATTTCAGTATTTATTAGTGGCTAAAGACAGAGTAGTAAAGCCGTAATTGATTTCTCCATTCACAGTTGTGTCAAGCATCATTTCTTTATTCTGCAAGGGAAATAGAATAGCTACACCTCAATAAATTGTTGAAAGTAAATTTATACATATGAAAACCATTAACTAACAAATAGAATATGTTTACCCACTTCACATTTAGTGCACTATTATACTGACTCAGCTGCTGTACAAGCTTTGACATAAATAGCAGATAACAGCCCTCTGACTTGGAGACATTAGCCTCCATCACAACTGGTGACTTGCTTTTAGTGATTTGGACTGTGGTTCAGGCTGTTCTGTGTATAAAACTACTTAGAAATTATGTGACAGATTCAGGCCAGAATTCAGAGTCCAAATGGAAAAACTGTAAATCTGTAGGCTTAACATTCTAAACTAAATATATGACTCAGAGCAGGTGGCTATGCATAATTACAAAACCCTGTCTTAAGCTTTTAAAAATATTTATTCACCTAAGATATTAAATTGTATTAAAATAGTGAAATTCTTCAGTGGAAAAAATTTGAAGTTCTTCTGCTTCGAAATATGTGCATGTGTGTTAATATTTATTCAATTAATAACAGTAATTCACCACAAATAGGTAGAAATTTTATATCCTCTCATAAATGAGGTTTGGGCATTGATGGATTCAGCTATTTCAGAAAGACCAGGGTAATGATGCAAACTGGTATGAATTAAATTCAACTTCAGATGTATAAAGGCAGCATGAGAAACCTAACTGGCCTGAGGGCTCCTGAACGTGAGTTTCACTCCAGTTTCAGGAATGAATTAGGACCAGAGGAAGTGGAGAGGAAGAGCGAAGGATGGGCTTTTCTGTTCAAATGTACTGCACCCTGCCATTTCATGTTGAGTGGGAATAAGATTGATAAGTTGCACCTGGCCCAGATGAGGTGATTTCACAGTGGTAAATCTTAAAATATTTTCCACTGAATAAGATGTTTTCTACTTTTATGATACTAATGCTTTCATCATAAAAATAAACAGCCAACACTAAACAAATGGGGACGAGTTTTGTCCCTGTGTTCAGTCTTTTTCTGGATGTAATTTATGTCTGTTTTCTTTTTTGGCAATTTTATTACTTTTCTACTCTTTTTTGTTATGTATAGCTATACATATAAAATACGTTTTCAGCATGCATTATATTATTAACTATAATTTTAATGCCATACATTAGATCTCTAGACTTATTCATCTTACATAATTCCCATTTTCTACATTTTGATCAAGATCCAATACATGCTTTGTGTACTACATACTTGTCATATTTTTCTTTTACTTTAAAAGGTTCTATTAAAGAATTTTAAAGTATTCACTATATTAGTTTTGGTTTCCCTGGTGGCTCAGCAGCTTCCATGCAAGCTTACCACCAGCAGTGCAGAAGGGAGGACGTGATCCCTGGGTTGGGATGATCTCTGCAAGAAGGAAATGGCAACCCATTCCAGTACTCTTGCCTGGGAGAGCATATGGACAGATGAGCCTCACGGGCTATAGACCATGGGGTCGCAGAAAGCGGCATAGGACTGAACAACAAAAATTCATTCACTTATATTATATTTTATACATAAAACTTACAAATAGTGTACTGAAAATGAAATCTATATTTCATTCCCCTCCAATTCTATGACTCTTTCCTTTTCAAAGAGGTTTTCAACTATGGTTGACACGTAACACAGGTTTGAGATATGGTGGTCCACTTATTTTTGAAAAAAAAAATTTTTTTTGATAGTTAACACTGCAGTGATAAACAATTCACAGTAGTTTGAATCTGTGCATGTGGAACCAAGTATACTGAGGAAACATATGGAGGAACTACAGAATTCAGAATTGGTAAGTTATATGCAGATTTTCCACTGGGCAGAAGGCTGGTGCCCAAAACCCCTGTGTAATTCAAAGGCAGTCTAGTTCAGTTCAATTCAGTCACTCAGTCGTGTCCGAATCTTTGCGACCAAATGAATCACAGCACACCAGGCCTCCCTGTCCATTATCAACTCCTCGAGTTTACCCAAACTCATCCATCGAGTCGGTGATGCCATCCAGGCATCTCATCCTCTGTCATCCCTTCTCCTCCTGCCCCCGATCCCTCCCAGCATCAGGGTCTTTCCCAGTGAGTCAACTCTTCACATGAGGTGGCCAAAGTATTGGGAGTTTCAGCTTCAGCATCAGTCCTTCCAATGAACACCCAGGACTAATCTCCATTAAGATGGACTGGTTGGATCTCCTTGCAGTCCAAGGGACTCTCAAGAGTCTTCTCCAACACCACAATTCAAAAACATCGATTCTTCAGCACTCAGCTTTCTTCACAGTCCAGCTCTCACAATCATGCATGACCACTGGAAAAACCACAGCCTTGACTAGATGGACATTTGTTGGCAAAGTAATGTCCCTGCTTTTTAATATGCTATCAAAGTTGGTCGTAACTTTCCTTCCAAGGAGTAAACGTCTTTTAATTTCATGGATGCAATCACCATCTGCAGTGACTTTGGAGCCCCCCAAAATAAAATCTGACACTTTTTCCACTGTTTCCCCATTGATTTCAAAGGTCAATTGTATATATTTAACAGGTACCCTTCTACTTCATTATTTTATATTTGCAAGTTTTATTATTTACTATGTAATAATGCACTGCTTGCATGTTCTTTGACATACAAGCAAATATAATCTTTCTCTTATTGTACACTCAAGATAATTGATAATCTCTATACATTAATATATAGAGAGAGAAAACAACATAATCATCCATCAACTGATGATGGATATTTCACTTTTCACATTTTAAAAATTGCTGTAAGCAATGAACATCACTTCTGTTACACATACTGACTCTGGCTCATACATCTAAATGTTGAAATGCTCAGTTCAGTTCATTCACTCAGTCATTTCCAACTCTTTGTGAACTAATGCACTGCACCACCGCCAAGCTTCCCTGTCCATTACCAGCTCTGAGAGCTTGCTCAAACTCATGTCCATCAAGTCAGTGATTCCATCCAACCATCTCATCCTCTGTCATCCCCTTCTCTTCCTGCTTTCAATCTTTCCCAGCATGAAGGTTTTTCCCAGGAGTCAGTTCTTTGCATTAGGTGGCCAAAGTATTGGAGTTTCAACTTCAGCATCAGTCCTTCCAATGAAGATTTAGAACTGATTTCCTTTAGGAATAACTGGTTGGATCTCCTTGCAGTCCAAGGGACTCCTAAGAGTTCTCCAACACCACAGTTAAAAACCATCAGTTCTTTGGCACTCAACTTACTTTATGGTCCAACTCTCACATCCATACATGATTACCGGAAAAACTATAGCTTTGACTAGGCAGACCTTTGTCGGCTAAGTAATGTCTCTGGTTTTTAATATGCTGTCTAGTTTGGTCATAGCTTTCCTTCTAAGGAGCAATCATCTTTTAATTTCATGGCTGCAGTCACCATCTGCAGTGATTTGGAGCCCAAGAAAATAAATTTTGTCACTGTTTCCATTGTTTCCCCATCTATTTGCCAGGAAGTGATGGGACCAGATGGCATGATCTCAGTTTTTGGAAAGTTGAGTTTTAAGCCAGTTTTTTTCACTCTCTCTTTCACTTTCATCAAGAAGCTCTTCAGCAAATCTTCACTTTCTTCCATAAGGGTAGTGTTATCTGCGTATCTGAGGTTGTTGATATTTCTCCTGACAATCTTGATTCCAGCTTGTGCTTCATCCAGTCCAGAATTTCCCATGGTGGATCTTGTGCACACCAGGATCCAGGAGAAAGGAGCAGTGACCGCACAAGAGACTGGCCCAGGCTTGCCTGTGAGTGTCCAGGAGAATCCGGCAGGAGCATGGGTTGGGGCTGGCCTGCTGCAGGGTCGGGGGCACTGATTCCAGCAGTGCATGCATGGGACCTTTTGAAGGAGGTCACCATTATATTCACTACCTCCACCATAGTTGGCCCAGGTAAATAGCATCCCAGGTAAATAACATCCTGAAGGAAATCAGTCCTGAATGTTCATTGGAAAGACTGATGTTGAAGCTGAAACTCCAATACTTTGGCCACCTGATGCGAAGAACTGACTCATTTGAAAAGACCCTGATGCTGGGAAAGATTGAAGGTGAGAAGAGAAGCGGAAGACAGAGGATGAGATGGTTGGATGGCATCACCGAGTCGATGGACATGAGTTTGAGTCAACTCCAGGAGTTGTTGGACAGGGAGGCCTGGTGTGCTGCAGTCCATGGGGTCACAAAGAGTTGGATATGACTTAGCAACTGAACTGAACTGACTCTGCATATAAGTTAAATAAGCAGGTGACAATATACAGCCTTGAAGTTCTCCTTTCTCAATTTGGAACCAGTGTTGTTCTTTTCTGGTTGTAACTGTTGCTTCTTGACCTCATATAGATTTCTCAGGAGGCAGGTAATGTGGTCTGGTATTCCCACTTTTGACGAATTTTCCACAGTTTGTTGTGATCTACACAAAGACCTTTGCATAGTCAATAATGCAGAAGTAGATGTTTTTCTGGAACTTCTTGATTTTTTGATGATCCAATGGATGTTGGCAATTGGATCTCTGGTTCTTCTGCCTTTTCTAAATCCAGCCTGAGCATCTGGAAGTTCATGGTTCACGTACTGTTGGAGAATTTTGATCATTACTTTGGTAGCATGTGAGATGTGTGCAATTGTGAAGTAGTTTGAGCATTCTTTGGCATTGCCTTTCTTTGAGATTGGGATGAAAACTGACCTTTTCCAGTCCTGTGGCCACTGCTGAGTTTTCCACATTTGCTGGCATATTGAGTGTAGCACTTACACAGCATCATCTTTTAGGCTTTGAAATAGTTCAACTGGAATTCCATCACCTCCACTAGCTTTTTTGTAGTGATGCTTCCCAAGACCCAATAGACTTCACATTCCAGGATATCTGGCTCTATGTGAGTGATCACACCCTCATGGTTATCTGGGTCATGATATCTTTTTGATGAAATGCTAAGTGATAACATATAAAATATTAAAGTTCACTAAATATTGTCAAATGTCTTCACAAAGAGAAATGCAATTCAATATTCTCACATTAACATGAGAATCTGTGCTTCATCCTCACTAAAATTTAGCATTATAAATTTTTCCTTCATCTTGCATCCTTGTTATGTATATAATTGTATTTCATTTTTATTTTCAGGAGAATATATTTAAGTGTTAATTAATATCTTTTGTATGCTTATTCACTATTCAAGTTTATGATTATTCTGATTGCCTAGATTCTTACCTTCTTCTCTCACTGAATGTTTGTCTTTTTGTTTTATTGATTTATAGAGACATTTAATATATCTATGTATTATTTTTAGAATATTGCAAATATTTTTCCTTGTCTTTAAATGTAAAATTTTATTTCTTCATATAAAGATCTGTAATGCTTACCAAATTTATAGATATTTTCTTTTATTTATGATTTTCTGCCTTCTGCATAAGGAGTTCTTTTTTAGTTGACCTCACAAATGAATTTTATTTCTTTAAATAATTTTATAGGGGTTTCTTAATTTCTTTTTCAAATATATTTCTTAAATCATTTGGAATTTACTTTTAAATATTGTGAGAGTTCAGTATTTTTTATCAGGACAACTTCTCAATATTATTGATTGGATAGTTTATTATTTTCTCATTGATGTCTAGTATAAATTTTATAATATGCCTATTTCACTGATGCTAGTTTCTGAATTTATCTTCATTTATATTTTTAAATATTTGTCTTCATTTTTGATTTAAATTTATTTATAATCAATTTTCTTAGACCATGAGAAGTCTATTGGGTAGACAATAAAACTAAATTTATATTATAGATACATTTGGGAAAAATTTAAATGAAAAAATATTGACAAACTATTACTCACTACTTATTCAGTTTCTTGCCCTGTTTTGTAATTTAATGCATTATTATTTGTTAGTTCCTTACAATTTTGTTGAGGTTATGATCAGGATTTTTTTTTATTTTAATTTTTTTAATTGAAGTATAGTTGATCCACACTGCTGTGTTAATTTCAGTTACAGAGCACAGTAGGTCCTTATTTGTATCCATGTTTTGCATAGCAGTGTATACATGTTAATCCCAAACTCCCAATTATCCTCCACCCTTTCCCCTTTGGTAACCATAAGTTTGTTTTCTATGTCTATGGGTCTATTTCTCTTTTGTATATAAGTTTATTTGTATGCTTTTTTTTGAGATTCCACATATAAGCCACATCATTATTTAATGTTACTTTTTCTCATTTCTGATAAGTGGCATTTCTTCAGATTTTTTAAAATATTCTATGCAGTCGATTAAATTTGTGAACTCTGTAGTAAGGCTGTTTTGAGTAGAGATAGACCATCTGAACAAACTAAGTTCCAAAGAAAAAAATTTAACAAAATCAAAGAACTATTCCTAAAACAAAAATACAAAAAACTAAGTCAAGATAATACATCAAGATAATACAACATCTCAAAAATCAGATATTTCCAAATCAATTAAAATTACTCCAGATTCTAGAAAAAGATAGAAAATTTCCAAGCTCTTTCTTGAGTGACTTGGATATTTATTGCTGATAAACACTGATTAAAAAAGAATAATTATAGTCCAACATAAATGATGAATAGGAAGATAAAATTCCTGTATAAAATAGTGAAACAATTTAATTGTACATTAAATTATATATCCTGCCTTAGCATTTTTTCCTGGAAAGTTCAGTATTAGGGGATAAATATCATTCAACATAACATTAGATCTAAAGGGGAAATCATATTATTTTCTTATAATAAAATATTTAAACAAAGTGATGAAAATAATACATAGAAGAAAGTGTATGTGTGTGTGTGTTTAATATACCTGGGTCTAAGTCACAGCACTACTACACGTATTTATGTTATTCTTGGAAGTGAATCACCTACTCTAAGTTTCTGTATTAATAGCCTTAAAATAGGAACTGCATTAGTCACAATTTTTCCGGCTCTCCTAGGAGAAACCTACTTTATACTAAAAACAGTTATTGTGAAGATACAAAGCCTATCCATGATTTCTCTCTTTCATCATACCTCTTGACCAATTCTTTCTGCTGGCTTAATTTTCAAAATTATACCTACACTCTGGTCTACTGCAGTAAAACTGATTTCTATGCTTCTGCACTTGTACTATAGAAGTGCTTCTCAAGTGCTTTGTGGTGAATGACCAGTTTTGTTTGATTGTTTTCAATGTATCATAATATCTCACTTTTAAAAATTATGGTGAAAGTGAATTAGCTGAAAAAATCATACACTTTTATCTAGTCACTATCTCTCGATTTTATACAAGTTTTCAAATGCATACTATTCATTCTTGTGCTTATCCTAAAGAAGTAAAAATAGCTTATGGACCAACATCCATTTGAGTAGGACTACTCCTAACATTTCCCTCCGGAAAAGGCGATGGCACCCCACTCCAGTACTCTTGCCTGGAAAATCCCATGGGCGGAGGAGCCTGGTGGGCTGAAGTCCATGGGGTCGCTAAGAGTCGGATATGACTGAGCGACTTCACTTTCACTTTTCACTTTCATGCATTGGATTAGGAAATGGCAACCCACTCCAGTGTTCTTGGCTGGAGAAATGCCATGGACAGAGCAGCCTGGTGAGCTACAGTCCATGGGGCCGCAAAGAATCAGACATGACTGAGCAACCAAGCACAGCACAGGATAACACTTCCAAATTCATTTTATGAGGCCCATATTATCTTGCTTAAAGCCAGATAGGGATAAAATAAAAGGGAAAAAAAGTAAGGATTTATATCTCTAATAAATATACACTTATGTCTTGGAGATGTTTTTAGTTTTATTCTAGACTACCACAATAAAATGAATATAGAAACTACAGGAATTATTTAGTTTCCCAATACATATGTAAGTTAAGTTTACATCATACTGTATTATATGAAACGTACACTAGCATTATGTCTTTGAAAAAGGTACGTAATTTAAACATACTTTATTGAAAAAACTGCTAAACATCATCTGATAATTCAGGGTTATCACAAACCTTCTATTTTTAATAAAATAATCATTTGCAAAGCACAATAAAACAAAACATGATAAAATGGGGTACGATTATAAATGTGTCAACTAAATATTAGTAAACTAAATTCAACAATACTTGAGCAAACATTTCTGAGAATTCTATTTTGATTTATTTCTAATGATTTCTTACTGTATCCTTTGGGATAGATTTTTTTTTTTTTAATATTTGATTCAGGTTCTGTATTGTGTGTGTGTTTGTATAACTTAGTACAGTATACTGGTGTTGACACTTACCAGTTCAAGTCTAGTGCAGAAATTTTACGTCTTTTTAAGTTCCTTTGCCCTCCTCTATTTGTAATGCAGTTCTCTTACATAATTCTGTGCATACACATATAATCTCATCAGGCAGTGTTCTAACTTCTGTTTCAACTATGAAATATAATTAAGGGGATGCATGATAGAGTCTAGTTATTTATGCATAATTTGCCAATTGTGTATTTTTCTTGTTCCTGATGTTCCAAGATTCCTTCTTTGGTGGTTTAGAGAACTAAAAAGTTTACATTTTTATACATGTTTTTATTAAAAAATGACAAATTTTATGACTTCTCATTAGTGTAAGAATGTCTTTGTTCCCTTTAATTCCCAAAAGATATTCCACTGGGTAGATTATTTTGGGCTGAAATTCTTTTTGAAATATTTGAAAAATATTGAGATACCTCTTTTTGGTTTCCACAGTTTCTGATGAGAACTGAGCTGTCATTCAAATTGTTTTTTTCCTCTAGTTGAGGTTTCATTTCTCCCTTGCTCCTTCAAATAATTTTTTCTTTTTCTTTAAATTTTAAAAGTTTGACTAATGTATATTTTGCATTGGGTTTCTTCAAATTTATCCCGTTTAGACTTTGTTCAGCTTTCTGAAACTGTAGGTTTATGTTCACTCTCCTTTTGGGGAAGTTTTCACCTGTTATTTTTTTAAGCACTTGTTCAGACTTGCCCTTTCTCTCCCTTCTCCTTTCAGGAGTCTAATGACACAAATGTTAGACTTTTTAAAAATAGTTCCATGGGTCTCTGAGGCTCTCTTAATTTTTTTAGTCTATTTTCTCTCTTTTATTGGGTATTTTGTTTTGATCTCCCAGTTTCCTGATTGTTTCCATTTTGCTATTGACCCCTTCTACTGAGCTTTTCATTTGGGTATTGTGTTTTTTAGTTATTAAATGTCCATTTGGTGCTTAATTATGTCTTTTATGTATTTGCTTAAAACTTTATATTTCTTTGCTGAAGCTTTACTTCAAGTGCATATAAATATATATAATATTATGTACATAATAGTTAATACAAGCATTAGTATCACGGCTCTTTCAAAATCTTTGTCAGATAATTCTAACATGTCTGCTATTTTAGTATTACCATTTATTGCCATTTTCATTGTTGAAGATAGTCCTGGTTCTTGGCATGATGAGAGGTTTTTTTTCTTTTTTTAATTGAAAACTAGACATTTTGAGTATTGTGAGACTAGATCTTAATTAAACCTTCTGTTTTAGCTGACTTTTCCTGATACTACTTTGGCAACAGTTAGGACACCACCTTGCTCCTGCCAGATGGAGGTAAAACATCAGGTTCCCCATTGGGCTGCCACTAGCCAGCAAGGGCGGGGAGTGTGTATCCTCATCACTACTGGATGGGGATGTAAATTCTGACTTCCCAAGTGGTCTCCACTAAAATGGCGGTGAAGCCTCATTGTTGCTAAGGGTGTACCAAGTCATTCTTCAGGCATTTTCTGTCATCACTGTAGCAGAAAATAGGAGAAGCACGTCATTGTTTCAAGTATGGTAGAAATCCAGGCTACTCAAGTGGAGTCTACTGAAACCACAGTAGACAGGGTGCGTCTTTGTTCAGTGGGAGGGAGAATCTTAGCTACCTTTTTGGTCTTTACTGACATTCCATGTTGGGTGTACCTCATAGAGTCTCACTATGGTGGAAGTCTAGGCTTCTCACGTTGCTTTAACTTACAGGGGTGAGAATGAAGGATTAGATTTTTGTAGTACGCATATATGTGTGTTTGTGTGTAAAGAATTGACGCCTTTGAACTGTGGTGCTGGAGAAGACTCTTGAGAGTCCCTTGGACTACAAGGAGATCCAACCAGTCCATTCTAAAGGAGATCAATCCTGGGTGTTCATTGGAAGGACTGATGCTGAGGCTGAAACTGCAATACTTTGGCCACCTCATGTGATGAGTTGACTCACTGCAAAAGAGTCTGATGCTAGGAGGGATTGGGGGTGGGAGGAGACGGGGACGAAAGAGAATGAGATGGCTGGATGGCATCACCAACTCGATGGACATGAGTTTGAGTGAACTCCGGGAGTTGGTGATGGACAGGGAGGCCTGGCGTGCTGTGATTCATGGGGTCGCAAAGAGTCAGACATGACTGAGTGACTGAACTGTACTGAACTGAAATTTTACCTATATTCTTACTCAATTTGTGATTAAATAAGAAAAAAAAAAAAGGCACATGCATGTGTTCTGAGATGGTAATAAGCATATTCAAAACCTTGATTAAAACAAAAGCAATCACTCAGTCTAGATGAAGCAGGACAGCTTCACTAGTTTTCTTTATTGTAGCACTCATAAAATCCATAAAACTTGAGGATGAGTCAAGTAAGAATATTATACAATGAAGTTTCCAAAGTTAGAAACCCATGCTGTTTATCAGAATGAAATTTTACATGCTGGTCACATTCATACTGCTCATGCTCTTAAACTGTGGTTTAAACATCTCCCCTTGAGGCCAAGGGGAGGGGTAGAATAGCAGAGAAACTTTTAAGGTGCTGATCTATACAGGCTTGCCTGAAGTACTATTACAATACAGGAAAAATATGTCTCAACTTAGGGAAGTCCTGGGGAGAACTAATCCTGACACGAGAGAGAACCAAACTTGATGAATCTCACTTAACACACCAATACAAAAGGAGAGGTAATTTGGAGCATAGAATCAGGACTCAACTGAATACACTGTGGTCCAAATTTCTACATGATTGTCTGAAATCTTGAGGGAAAAGTTCAAGTAAATCTTAAAATCACTGGTCTCTGAACTCTAAAAATTATCAAAGCATTCTTGCAGGATGAATAACAGAGAAGTTATGAATCCTACCATAGAACTCTGTCCTCTGACAGCACAAATGTCCAAAGCATTAGCAGTGGGCTTCCTGGAACAGGAGCAGGCACCAGAGAAAACCCTGACCAATGCAAAAGCTCCACTCCTTAGTCAGGAAATGGTAAAGCAGCAGCTTTATCCAGAGAGATTTAGAGATAGGAAAGAATTTTATTTTCAAGATGGATACAGATAATAGAATAAAAGACAATTTTACCAATAACTGCTGTCAGTTCAGTTCAGTTCAGTCGCTCAGTCGTGTCCGACTCTTTGCGATCCCGTGAATCACAGCACGCCAGGCCTCCCTGTCCATCACCAACTCCAAGAGTTCACTCAAACTCATTTCCATCGAGTCGGTGATGCCATCCAGCCATCTCATTCTCTGTCGTCCCCGTCTCCTCCCGCCCCCAATCCCTCCCAGCATCAGTCTTTTCCAGTGAGTCAACTCGTCGCATGAGGTGGCCAAAGTATTGGAGTTTCAGCTTTAGCATCAGTCCTTCCAATGAAATTTAGCAGATGCTAAGACACTACCCTTATGGCAGAAAGTGAAGAGGAACTCAAAAGCCTCTTGATGAAAGTGAAAGAGGAGAGTGAAAAGGTTGGTTTGAAGCTCAACATTCAGAAAACAAAGATCATGGCATCTGGTCCCATCACTTCATGGGAAATAGATGGAAAAACAGTGGAAACAGTGTCAGACTTTGTTTTTTTGGGCTCCAAAATCACTGCAGATGCTGATTGCAGCCATGAAATTAAAAGACGCTTACTCCTTGGAAGGAAAGTTATGACCAACCTTGATAGTGTATTAAAAAGCAGAGACATTACTTTGCCAACCAAGGTCCGTCTAGTCAAGGCAATGGTTTTTCCCGTGGTCATGTATGGATGTGAGAGTTGGACTGTGAAGAAGGCTGATCGCCGAAGAATTGATGCTTTTGAACTGTGGTGTTGGAGAAGACTCTTGAGAGTCCCTTATACTGCAAGGAGATCCAACCAGTCCATTCTAAAGGAGATCAATCCTGGATGTTCATTGGAGGGACTGATGCTAAAGCTGAAGCTGCAATACTTTGGCCACCTCATGCGACGAGTTGACTCACTGGAAAAGACTCTGATGCTGGGAAAGGTTGGGGGCGGGAGGAGAAGGGGACGACGGAGAATGAGATGGCTGGATGGCATCACCGACTCTGTGGACATGAGTTTGAGTGAACTCCGGGAGTTGGTGATGGACAGGGAGGCCTGGCGTGCTGCGATTCATGGGGTCGCGGAGAGTCGGACACGACTGAGCGACTGAACTGAACTGAACTGAACTGAATTTTAACATGGTTAGCATTCAGGAACAAAGTTTATACTCCCTACTTTTCCTCAAACTTAGCCCAATAAGCATTTTTGGTGATTAAGTCATTCAGTAGTACATCTATTATGAGTACCTACTCTGTTTCCTCAGATATGTAGATGACACCACCCTTATGGCAGTAAGCAAAGAAGAACTAAAGAGCCTCTTGATGAAAGTGAAAAAGGACAGTGGAAAAAGTTGGCTTAAAACTCAACATTGAGAAAACTATGATCATGGCATCTGGTCCCATCACTCCATGGCAAATACATGGGAAAACAATGGAGACAGGGGCAGACTATTTTGGGGGGCTCCAAAATCACTGCAGATGGTGACTGAAGCCATGAAATTAAAAGACGCTTACTCCTTGAAAGGAAAGTTATGACCAACCTAGACAGCATACTAGAAAGCAGAGACATTACTTTGCCAACAAAGGTCCATCTCGGCAAGGCTATCGTTTTTCCAGTAGTCACGTATGGATGTAGGAGTTGGGATATAAAGAAAACAGAGCCACAGAATTGATACTTTTGAACCGTGGTGTTGAAGACTCTTGAAAGTCCCTTGGACAGCACGGAGATACAACCAATCCTTCCTAAAGGAAATCAGTCCTGAATATTCATTCGAAGGACTGATACTACAGCTGAAACTGCAAGTTCCGTTCCGTTCAGTCGCTCAGTCGTGTCCGATTCTTTGTGACCCCGTGGACTGTAGCCTACCAGGCTTCTCCGTCCATGGGATTCTCCAGGCAAGAATACTGGAGTGGGTTACCATTTCCTTCTCCAGGGGATCTTCCCGACCCAGGGATCGAACCCGGGTCTCCAACATTGGAGGCAGACGCTTTAACCTCTGAGCCACAAGTGGCTAGATATTATCATGGACTCAATGGACATGAGTTTGAATAAACTCCCGGAGTTGGTGATGGACAGGGAGGCCTGGTGTGCTGCAGTCCATGGGGTTTCAAAGAGTTGGACATGACTGAGTGACTGAACCGAACTGAACTCTGTTTCCAGAGATAAGCAGACAAATATAAACATTACCAGTGAGAACCTTAATGTACTTAATGTCTAATTGGTAGGACAGGGAAATGTATGTGAATGCATTGATATGAGGAAAAAAATTAAATTAATGTAATTTGTAAAATAAGTAAAAAGAAAAAGAGACAAACTATTTGCAACTGAAGAAATTAGAGCATCTTGTTTATAGGATGATTAAGTTTAGTCTTAAAGTAAAAGTCTCCCAGTCTTTTCTGCCTCTGTGACCCCATGGACTATACCATCGATGAAATTCTCAAGGCCAGAATACTGGAGTGGGTTAACTTTTCCTTCTTCAGGGGATCTTCCCAACAAGGGATCGAACCCAGGTCTCCTGCATTGCAGGCAGATTCTTTACCAACTGAGCTTTGAGGGAAGCCCTTGAATCTAAAAGGAGGTAACCAATCTCAGGAGGCTGAGATAGACTGGGAGTGGGAAATAGATCATTATAGGTAGATTGCATGGAGATCACATCAGAAACTTAAATTTGTGGGAAGGAATTTAGCTGTTGATATCTTGCTATTGTTTGAGAAAGAAAATAATGTTTGTTTGTTTGTTTTTTCTGTGTTTTAGAAAAAGAAGCAGACATGGATAGGAGGGAAAGGAGAGGGGAAGTAATGACATTAACCAGATATTAATTTTAGAGGTCCTAAGAATGTTATTTTCCTTTCGCAGTTCTCATTTTAATTTTATATTTCTCCTAAGTCCAAATAGTGGTGTGGGTTTCATCAAGTGCATACTAAATAAATGTAGAATGTACAAAGCTCTCTGAGCACAATATCCTTTTCTTTTATCTGACAATGAAGAGCCGCGGGGACAATTGTCCTGTACAGTCCCTTTGTGATTCACCAACAAGAAAGATTGCTCTTCAGGTACAACCATAATTACATAATTTTTACAGTCAAGAGGAAACTATATTCCCACTTAGGACAAACTTCTTTTTCTTCCATTGAAAAGTTGTAATAATAATGAAGCATCAATCTAGTTTAAATAGAGACATTTTTTTTATGCATGACAAAACTGAGTGACTCTTTCTACCTCTCTCTCCTACACACTGAAATACATATCATAATAGTTAATAGGCAGGAATGTTCTTAGAGAAGATCTAATCTGATCTCCACAATATGCAGATGAGAAAACTGAGACTTAGAAAAACGTCTTTCAGTTTTACACATTGATTTCTACTTTCTATTTAATTTTTATTCAGGTACCCAACACTCTATCTGTATGGGTATAGGGGCAAAAACTTAGCAGCAAAAGAAGCTGCTTTTTAAATAATATTATATATTACTGTCTTTCCCCACAATAGTAATGCTATGCTCAGCATGTGAGCCTATATAACAGAGCAGATTTATTACTTTTAACACCAATAAACTACAAGTTTACACTCTTTATTTGAATAATTTATGTAATACTCCTATTGCTGAAATCTAGATTTATATTCAGATCTATGAAATGGTTTAGTAGGTGTCTTAACAGAATTTTTTCATTGTTTCCCAAAAGGAAAAAATGAAGGCAAGCATACCAAGTGACAGTAAGAATTATGAACTCATATAAAAATTGGTATGGAAATAAATATTGTCTTCACTTCTTTATATACAATATTTAGAGACCCTTAAAGAAATATGAACTTGACCTAACATATTTCAATTTCTAGGACTTGGGTGAGAATGTAATTTTCTGAATAAAAACAGTTTTCCTCTATGAACTTCACTACTGGGGACAGATACTATATATCATTAACATTTTTGTATAGTGCTAATGATGAGAAGGACTAGGGGGTTTGAGAAGAAATACATTTTCTAGAAGTGTAGCATTCTGCAAAGGTTGCATCCTTTTCTGAATGATCGTGTTTTATTTTTCTTAATAATATACATTAATTTTTTCTATATACATAAGTTCATTTAATAAATTATATAATTTCTCATAAGCATCTGAATGAATAAACTTCAAATCATTGAGCATTAGATCAAAATTATCATCGATTTAATACATATTAAAAATTCCTGATTATATCCATATTTTTTGACTCTAATTTAAGTCATTGTTACTTTATTTTTGACTGCCTTTACGTAATACTTGTGTTCTTATTATTTCTATACATAGAACAAAGGAGTTTATTAGTAATGGTACAAAAGATAAACCTTATCAGTGGTGGTTATTTTTTATAACCGATTTTAAGATGTCTCCCAAGGAAAGCAAATTTTTATGAAACAGAAACAATTTGTTCTAATAAAAATTTTGATGAGACATTGGAGGACAAGTGATTCCAAAGGGTGTGTAAAGTCACTACCAATAATACCACATTTTTCTTTTCTCTAAATGTCAGTTCATAATACTGTGATGATATTTAAATGTTCAACTGTAAAATTAAGAAAATTTAGGAAAAAAGTACACTCTTAGAGAATGTAATCTAATGATGAGTGTGTGAATGATACCCCAGTTGATTTCTTATGCAATCCAAGTAGTAGTGCTAAAAGGAAATTAGTCAATAAATCTTGGCAAATTTTCTGCACAGTGGCATTAGGTATGTTCTGTTAATGTGCAAAGAACAAGAAATAATCATTATTTATATGTTTTGCCACAAATAACACAATCCTAAAAATGATGTGATTTATCTAATAGAACATTATACCTACATACAAGAGGTGGTACTTTAAAAGATGTAAAGGTTAATGTCTCTGCTTATATGAGAACTGTATGAACTTAAAATATATATATATACACATATATATATATATGTTTACTGAGAATGCATGTTCTAAACATTTAAAAATACTTAAACTCCAACTTCTCACATGTATCACCATAAGCAAAGAGTTTATTTAAAGAGATCTATACAAAGATATAACAAGATATGGTTGAAATGACACACAGTGATATGTGTGACAAAATTTAATCCTTCTGATGAACAGTACCAGATGAGAGGGTACTGGTGTAGTTTAAGACTGAGAGTGAACCGCCAAGTCTGAAGCAGCACTGACAAATATTTTCAATTACCTGATATCCTGTTCAAGTGTAGTTCTTATCACTTTAGGAGGGTGTATATGATACCTTCAAATTAATGAACAGATTATTTCACTATGTATAATAATACTGTGTGACATATTTCAACCTGTGGACAACTGAACAGTCAGTTTATAGACGAGTCTATGTAGTTAGGTAGGAAATAGTTGTATAAAGAGTTAGGCATGCTTTTCTAATTATAATAAACTTAGTACTAATTTAACTTGAGAAAATTATAGAGACATTCTCATGGAACATGATATTTATAAAAAATTTAACATAATATAGCTTCAAATGTTGCTAATATTATTTATAAATAATGCAAGTTATTATTTTAGGCAGCACCACTATTAATTATTGAATTAATATTTTCCTGAGCATACACGAAGAGTAAAACAAATACAGTTATCAGAGAATATAAAATATTTATGAAATTCTGAAAAATAGAAGATGAGAATCATAAGCACATCACAAGAAGCCATATGTATGATTAATTTTTTGGAAAAAGAGTTGTGAAATATATTTGTTTAAACCAAAAAATAGAAAGGATTTAGTGAGTAAGTTTGACAATAAATTAGACAGAACTGAACAGAGAATTAGGGACTTGGAAAGTGGGTCAAAAGTAACTCTAAAGAATGCAACAGAAATCAAAGCAGCTGTAGTTTATAAAAATAAAGTCAAAGTATATCGTGACACAATGAGAAAGTCTGACACATATTTAAACAGAATTTCTAAAGAACAAAGTAAAGATATTTCTTCAATACATTAAAAAATAATAACTGAATTTTTGAGAGCTGAAGTAATTTATAAACTTACTGATATAGGAACTGTAATATGTGTTGCTGCTGCTGCTGCTGGGTAGGATAAATCATCTCCTAGATGTATTTTATTAATATGATGGAATACAAAATGAAAAGAGAAGATATTAAAAGTATCCCTACCCAAAAGAAGAATAAAATTTGACTGTTGGCTTTTCAACAAAAGCAGTACACCATAGATATCAGAACTTAACAAAGCAGACTCTAGGGTAGGGATGCCAAGGTTAAATTCCATGTTTGTCATTTACTACATAGCTATAAGCAAGTTAATAAAATTTTGAGTACATCTATTACCTCACCATTAAAAGAGGGATAAAAATAATAACTAATATATAAATTAAATAAGCAAGGTGACAATATACAACCTTGACGTACACCTTTTCCTATTTGGAACCAGTCTGTTGTTCCATGTCCAGTTCTAACTGTTGCTTCCTGATCTGCATACAGGTTTCTCAAGAGGCAGGTCAGGTGGTCTGGGATTCCCATCTCTTTCAGAATGTTCCACAGTTTATTGTGATCGACACAGTCAAAGGCTTTGGAATAGTCAATGAAGCAGAAATAGATGTTTTTCTGAAACTCTCTTGCTTTCTCCATGATCCAGCAGATGTTGGCAATTTGATCTCTGGTGCCTCTGCCTTTTCTAAAACCTGCTTGAACATCTGGGAGTTCACGGTTTACATACTGCTGAAGCCTGGCTTGGAGAATTTTGTGCATGACTTTACTAGCGTGTGAGATGAGTGCAATTGTGCAGTAGTTTGAGCATTCTTTGGCATTGCCTTTCTTTGGGATTGGAATGAAGACTGACCTCTTCCAGTTCTGTGGCCACTGCTGAGTTTTCCAAATCTGCTGGCATATTGAGTGCAGCACTTTCACAGCATCATCTTTCAATACTTGAAATAGCTCAACTGGAATTCCATCACCTCCACTAGCTTTGTTCATAGTGATGCTTTCTAAGGCCCACTTGACTTCACATTCCAATATGTCTGGCTCTAGGTCAGTGATCACGTTATCGTGACTATCTTGGTTGTGAAGATCTTTTTTGTATAGTTCTTCTGTGTATTCCTGCCACCTCTTCTTGATATCTTCTGCTTCTGTTAGGTCCATACCATTTCTGTCCTTTATCGAGCCCATCTTTGCATGAAATGTTCCCTTGGAATCTCTAATTTTCTTGAAGAGGTCTCTGGATTTTCCTATTCTGTTGTTTTCCTCTATTTCTTTGCATTGATCGCTGAGGAAGGCTTTCTTATCTCTCCTTGCTATTCTTTGGAACTCTGCATTCAGATGCTTGTATCTTTCCTTTTCTCCTTTGCTTTTCACCTCTCTTCTTTTCACAGCTATTTGTAAGGCCTCCTCAGACTGCCATTTCACTTTTTTGCATTTCTTTTCCATGGGGATGGTCTTGGTCCCTGTCTCCTGTACAATGTCACGAACCTCCGTCCAGAGTTCATCAGGCACTCTATCTATCAGATCTAGTCCCTTAAATCTATTTCTCACTTCCACTGTATAATCATAAGGGATTTGATTGAGGTCATATCTGAATGGTCTAGTGGTTTTCCCTACTTTCTTCAATTTCAGTCTGAATTTGGCAATAAGGAGTTCGTGATCTGAGCCACAGTCAGCTCCTGGTCTTGTTTTTGCTAACTGTATACAGCTTCTCCATCTTTGGTTGCAAAGAATATAATCAATCTGATTTCAGTGTTGACCATCTGGTGATGTCCGTGTGTGGAGTCTTCTCTTGTGTTGTCGGAAGAGGGTGTTTGCTATGACCAGTGCATTCTCTTGACAAAACTCTATTAGCCTTTGCCCTGCTTCATTCCGTGCTCCAAGGCCAAATTTGCCTATTACTCCAGGTGTTTCTTGACTTCCTACTTTGGCATTCCAGTCCCCTAGAATGAAAAGGACATCTTTTTTGGGTGTTAGTTCTAAAAGGTCTTGTAGGTCTTCATAGAACCGATTAACTTCGGCTTCTTCAGCATTACTGGTTGGGGCATATGCCTGGATTACTGTAATATTGAATGGTTTGCCTTGGAAACGAACAGAAATCATTCTGTCATTTTTAAGATTGCATCCAAGTACTGCATTTCGGACTCATTTGTTTACCATGATGGCTACTCCATTTCTTCTAAGGGATTCCTGCCCACAGTAGTAGATATAATGGTCATCTGAGTTAAATTCACCCATTCCAGTCCATTTTAATTCACTGATTCCTAGAATGCTGATGTTCACTCTTGCCATCTCCTGTTTATCCACTTCCAATTTGCCTTGATTCATGGACCTAACATTCCAGGTTCCTATGCAATATTGCTCTTTACAGCACCAGACCTTGCTTCTATCACTGGTCACATTCACAGCTGGGTATTGGTTTTGCTTTTGCTCCATCCCTTTATTCCTTCTATAGTTATTTCTCCACTGAGCTCCAGTAGCATACTGGGCACCTACTGACCTGGGGAATTCCTCATTCAGTATCCTATCATTTTGCCCTTTGTTACTGTTCATGGGGTTCTCAAGGCAAGTATACTGAAGTGGTTTGCCATTCCCTTCTCCAGTGGACCACATTCCGCTGTGGCAGAGTACATCATGAGGAACGCTGGACTGGAAGAAGCACAAGCTGGAATCAAGATTGCCAATAGAAATATCAATAACCTCAGATATGCAGATGACACTACCCTTATGGCAGAAAGTGAAGAGGAACTCAAAAGCCTCTTGATGAAAGTGAAAGAGGAGAGTGAAAAGGTTGGCTTGAAGCTCAACATTCAGAAAACAAAGATCATGGCATCTGGTCCCATCACTTCATGGGAAATAGATGGAAAAACAGTGGAAACAGTGTCAGACTTTATTTTGGGGGCTCCAAAATCACTGCAGATGCTGATTGCAGCCATGAAATTAAGACGCTTGCTCCTTGGAAGGAAAGTTATGACCAACCTTGATAGTATATTAAAAAGCAGAGACATTACTTTGCCAACCAAGGTCCGTCTAGTCAAGGCAATGGTTTTTCCCGTGGTCATGTATGGAAGTGAGAGTTGGACTGTGAAGAAAGCTGATCGCCGAAGAATCGATTCTTTTGAACTGTGGTGTTGGAGAAGACTCTTGAGAGTCCCTTGTACCGCAAGGAGATCCAACCAGTCCATTCTAAGGGAGATCGATCCTGGGTGTTCATTGGAAGGACTGATGCTAAAGCTGAAACTGCAATACTTTGGCCACCTCATGCGATGAGTTGACTCACTGGAAAAGACTCTGATGCTGGGAAAGGTTGGGGGCGGGAGGAGAAGGGGACGACGGAGAATGAGATGGCTGGATGGCATCACCGACTCTGTGGACATGAGTTTGAGTGTACTCTGGGAGTTGGTGTTGGACAGGGAGGCCTGGCGTGCTGTGATTCATGGGGTCGCAGAGAGGAGAGTCGGACACGACTGAGCGACTGAACTGAACTGAACTCAACTGAATATATAAATTAGAGCAATTACAGTACAGCAATTATATGCTCCCAGACTCAGAAAAAATTCTGATAAATTTTAAATACTAAAAAGTTTTGCAATTATTATTACTTAAAGTTTGTAAGATAATACTTAATTCATGAATTATATATAAAGTATAGTTGTTCAAGAAATAGAGTAAATACAGTGCTTACAGAAAAATAAAAATTGAGTTTACTAATAAACAGACATAATCATACAATTTTTGAACTCAGAAACATATTTAAACAGGAAGGCAAATTATCTGAAATTGGAATAAGAGAAGAAGAAAGGAAAATCGGGCGATTTAAATTCAAGAAGAAACAAATTAGACAAAACAAAGCTAAATGTATGAGAGAAGTAGGTAGGACATAGTGTATGAAAAATAAAGTAATAATAATGATAATGTTGCTTAATTTGGAACTAGAAAGATTAAGACATACCATTCTGGATAAAAATACCATTGAACGTGGGAGGAAGATACTTTGAATTAGTGTTTATAAAGCTTTTGGAAATTTCCTAAAAACAGGCAAGATATTTTATTTAATTGTCAATTAAATTAATCAAGGCAATATTTCAAGGGCATTATTAAAAGACAAGAAATAAATGTAAAATTGGCATACTAGTAAATAAAGTAATATAACTAGTATAAAACCTATAAAATGTTTTATATGTTTTGACTATTGTAAAATAGTCTAAAATTCCAAGATAGTAAAAAAAATATGATAAGTATAAAACAACATAATATTGTATAAAGTGCAAATATGATATACAGACATCATGATTGAGATAAAAGTATTAAATTCATTTTTCTAAATACAGTGATGATCAGATTGGATTAAAAATGAAATTCAGAATATGTGTTGTTTACAAAAGACGTATAAAATGAAAGATTGTCTTAGTTAAATAGTAAAGCATATTGCTGAAAAATACTAACAAGTACAAAACTAACATATAGACTAATATTACTGAAAATCATCTTTCAAATATAAAATATCAGAGAAAGAGTAAGTTACTATAGGATGATACAGATATTTTAATAATTGGGATGATTTTATACACAAATATGTAAAATAAAAATAGGAATCTCTATGGGAGATAATGGAAAATTCTCTACCATAATGAGGGATATTAGAAATTCTCTCCATGTACAGGAATTTCATGAGAAGAAAAAAGAACAAATATACAATAGATTGAAAACATAATTAAGAAAATGGAATTAATGAAAATAAATACAATTATGACACACGAACAGGACCAAAAAAATGTAGTCAACATTAAGTTTCCTAAATTCAGTAATGGACTTATTGACAAACACTTTAAAATAGATACTTTAAATATATTCAAGTAATTAGAGGAACTCATGTCGAAAGAAAGTATGAGAATGTTATATCACCAAACACAGGAATCAAAGAGAAATTCTGAGGTTGAAAAGTGTAATAGCTAAAATGAAAAATTCACTAGAAGGGCCCCAAATGTGCTTTGAACTGGTAGTAAAAACAATCAGTGAACTTGAAGATAGATCACTTGAGATTATCTATTCTGAGGAACAGAAAGAAAACAGAATGAATAAAATAAAGAAAACCTTCAAGACTTATGCTATACCATTGAGTTTTGTGACCTTGTGAAATTGCTTCAAACTGCTAAGCTTAGAGTACTCATTTGAATAGGATATCAATTCTTTTTGTGATTAGTCATAAAGATGAAATACTCTAAGGCTTGTAATCGCTTTGAAAGTAGCAATTTTTAAAAAGGATATGTATTAAAAGCAAATATGTTTATTAAAATGAGTGAAAAATTTTCCATTTAAAACATTTTTCAGGTACCATAATGATATTGCTTCCATAATGAAATTGAGGTACCATAATGACATTGATAGTATATTAAAAAGCAGAGACATTACTTTGCCGACCAAGGTCCGTCTAGTCAAGGCAATGGTTTTTCCCGTGGTCATGTATGGATGTGAGAGTTGGACTGTGAAGAAAGCTGATCGCCGAAGAATCGATGCTTTTGAACTGTGGTGTTGGAGAAGACTCTTGAGAGTCCCTTATACTGCAAGGAGATCCAACCAGTCCATTCTAAAGGAGATCAATCCTGGATGTTCATTGGAGGGACTGATGCTAAAGCTGAAACTCCAATACTTTGGCCACCTCATGAGACGAGTTGACTCACTGGAAAAGACTCTGATGCTGGGAAAGGTTGGGGGCGGGAGGAGAAGGGGACGACGGAGAATGAGATGGCTGGATGGCATCACCGACTCTGTGGACATGAGTTTGAGTGTACTCCGGGAGTTGGTGATGGACAGGGAGGCCTGGCGTGCTGTGATTCATGGGGTCGCGGAGAGTCGGACACGACTGAGCGACTGAACTGAACTGAACTGAATGACATTGAATTTTATTCTGAAGTGAAATTTCCAGTGACACCTATATTTGCATGACTCAGTGGTGTTTGATATATGATCATTATGTGATCATTGATAACTCATAACGGTATTTATGATGTTGCTGCTGCTGCTGCTAAGTCACTTCAGTCGTGTCCGACTCTGTGTGACCCCATAGATGGCAGCCCACCAGGCTCCCCCTTCCCTGGGATTCTCCAGGCAAGAACACTGAAGTGGGTTGCCATTTCCTTCTCCAATGTGTGAAAGTGAAAAGTGAAAGTGAAGTCGCTCAGTCATGTCCGACCCTTAGTGACCCCACGGACTGCAGCCTACCAGGCTCCTCCATCCATGGGATTTTCCAGGCAAGAGTACCGGAGTGGCTTGCCATTAATCACATAAAACTGTAGTGAACCAGAAGAGCTCCAGGCAGATTTTTTGCCTGGGAACTGATCTAAAATTAAAAACACCATCAATTATTGACCATTCCTCACCAGCTACTAAGAAATCAAGTTAAATCACAATAGTCACCAAATAAGGAAAAAAAAAAAATTTCCTTGTGACTTTAAATATTCTTCTTGGGTTTTATTTTTAAAATCTCTGTCACTTATTTCAAATTAAAAGATCTATTTCCCAAATCACATATAATTTATCTGAACATTGATACAAAAGAAACTTCACTCATTCAGATTAGCCACTGCATGGATAGAATTGAGAGTGTTACTCTTTCTAAATAACATGTATCTTTTTAAAGTTATTTATTTATTTATTTTAATCCAAGGATAATTACAATATTGTGATGGTTTTTGCAGGGCAGCAAAGGATACACAGATGTAAAGAACAGACTTTTGGACTGAGTGGGAGAAGGAGAGATTGGGATGATTTGAGAGAATAGCACTGAAACATGAGTATTACCATATGTAAAATAACCAGTGTGAGCTCAATGCATGAAATATATATCTTTTCTAAACTGCTTTTGCCTGTACCTTACACTCATCTTCCACCTATTTCACGTGTATTTCAAGTGTTTTTAGATAAATTTTTAAAGTTAATAATTATCTACCTAGAATGACCACATATTTTATTCAGTTTATATATATCATCACTGTATCACAAAGAAGAGATTGTCATTTTTTTTTTTTTTATCAATAGGTGTCAAACACCATATACAGACAGATAAGCAATCCACCCCTCTAATCGTAGCTGTGACAACTGTAGTCTCAGAACTTGAAGATTAGTTTGCCATCTTGGTTCAACAGCTATTTCTGAAGAAAATAAATAAACAAATAAATGACTTAGGATAAACTTGGCACTATTGTCACTTGAAGTTGGCTCTTTAGAAATATAAAAAGAACTAGAAGCCTCTTTCTGTATGTTTTTATTTTCAGTTTTGTATACTTCATTTCCTTAGAATTTGACACTAGGTATCTATATCTATATCTATATATATCTGATATAACTATTTAGGATCTGCAGAAATAATAAAAATAATATGAATGGCACAGCTATACAGAAACTTAGAAAAATACCTAGCAAATGCTAGGCTCAGTTTCCTTTAAAGCTCCAAACTACATAATTAAACATTGAGAATTGTTTGTTTTAAGAACCTTGATTTAAGAAAATCTCATAGGAATGTAAAATGGAGCAATTTTAAATTTCTTGCAAAGTGATTCAAATATGAATTATATTCCAGAAAGAAAATTGATTTCCTCACCCCACCCCCACCAGGGAAATATTTTATCCACATCTGAGAATTTCAATTCTGAAAATTCTTAAATAAGAGGGAGAATTTGGACTTAACTTTTACAAATTAAAAGCTTGCCAGCCCTATGCTGCCTCCTCCTGTGTGTGTCCCAATGTGTCTCCATCCCATTGGCGTACATGGGTGTATTTGGTTAACAAGGAAGTTTGTCCACAAGCAAAACCCCAATCCAAAGTTTTATACTATTTATGTGTCCTAAAATACTTTCATAATTAACGTATAATTATTAAGTTCAACAGATACTTCAATTTTTAAAATATATGATGAGAATTATCAAAGAATACAATTCAGTTTTATGTTTGGGGAACAGTATCAATTTTTCACATTTACTTAAAGATTTTCTGTATCTTTCAGTAGAAATCAACTTTGGTAGATACTGTAGTGATTCCAATAAAAATAGTCATTTCTACTTTTTAAAAGTATCTGCTACCAACAGCAGAAATGTCAAAGATAATAGTGACTTATAACAGCCACTTGAGCAGTACTCAACCCACCCCTCTCTGCCCTACCTCAAAAAGTGAAAGTGCTAGTCACTCAGGTGTCAGACTCTTCATGACCCCATGGATTGTAGCTCAACCAGGCTCCTCTGTCCAAGAATACTGGAGTGGGTAGCCATTTCCTTTCCCAGGGATTCTTCCCCACCCAGAGCACGAACCTGGGTCTCCTACATTGCAGGCAGACTCTTTACCAACTGAGCTACCAGGGAAGCTTGCCCTACCTCAGGAGCAAGTCAGTTCTCATGTGTTCTTCAGGAGTGAGGTGCAGGCTTCCCTACTGTTAATCCCAGCAGCCCTCCAACCAGTCAAGGGGGCTCCTCTTCCCTGTGTTGGATCCCATGACTGGGGCAACCAATATTTGGCTTGAACTGTTCACTCCCCAGGGCAGATTTCCACCTGTGTAATCTCTCTTTTCTTCTGACTCTCTTCCCAGAGGCACAGATCCCAGCTTGATCTCTTCCCTTCTTTCACAATTCATGCCAATCTCTATTTCAGTCTCTGTTGTAAAGAAATCTTTCTGCCAGCTTCTAGTTAGTTTTCAGTGAGAACTGATCAACATGTAGATGTTTTTCTTGATGTGTTCTTCAAGGGGTAGGTGAGCTTCATGTCCTCCTATTCTGGCATCTTGATCATCCCCTTGATGTACTAATTTTAGACTTTAAATATTCAATTTAGTAAAATAGAGGGAAAACAGTCTTAGACTCATACAGTAAAGAATCAGTCTGCAATGGAGTAAACACAGATTCAATCCCTGGGTCAAGAAGATCCCCTAGAGAAGGAAATGGCAACCCATTCCAGTATTCTTGCCTGGAGAATTCCATGGAGAAGAGCCTGGTAGACTGCAGTCCCTGAGGTCACAGAGAGTCAGACACGATTGACTGACTAACACTTTCACTTTCGATATAATTTACACAAATGTAAATGTATGTAAACCACATACATTTATTTTTCTTCATAATATCAAATGGTTATAAACTAATTTCTAAACAAAGAAGTCAAAGAAAATTCTATTTCAAAATAAAAATTGTACAAATGATAGTCTAATCAAAATGCTATTAAGTAGAATTTAATAACTCTGTATAGCCCATGGTTATTTTTAATAGTCACTTTTGGTTTGAATTGAAAAATAAAATTTTATTGGAATTCCATTTAAAATTAGTAACAAGGATAAAGACATTTTGAAAGAGTTTCAAAGGCTAAAAGAAACCTTGAATTTGTGGCAGGTTAATTCTAAGATAGCAGTAACCTCTGTTATTCAGACATGTGCCTTGAAGGGTGATGTGGAAAGTACAGACAAAATCAAAATGATGGATATGTAGATTCATCTAGTGTTTCACATGTCATTTTCCTTAATAACCCTGTATTGCAGAAATAAAGAGCAATGGTGGAATTCTTTAGGAAATCTAACCATGAACTGGTGGTAATTTGACAGACTGAATTTATTTTTAAAAATGATAGAGAGCATTTGTAGTTTGCTGTTGACAAGATGTATCATGACAGAGAGATTAGTGGATCAGTTTACAGACCTATCAGGATATTTTCCTATAGTTTGTATGATCTGAAATCTGTAAGAAATTATGCTAAAGACCTTCTGAATACATACTGTGCGATTTGTGCAACACCTCGGTGCTTCCCATGTTCTGTAGATGTTCTTAGAAATCAAAGAGTGCCAACTATTCAATTTTGTTAGGATTAAAATCTGGATTAACTAAGAGAAAGAAGCAAGTCCTTCCATATGAATAGCTATTCCTTAGACAACATTGTTGCTTCTGCTAAAGCCCTATCTGAGCATATGATTGAAAAGAGCCCAAAATTACAGAATTGAAATATCTGTTTCTAAGGAACTATGTAGTTTCACTAAAGAAGGCTAGAAAGTCTGTCTCTTTCAGTAAACACCCAAAAGTTCTGGACTGAAATAAAAGAAATAGACTTCGTGAAATGGTCCAGCACTGCTTTGAGTTCAGTAAGTGATTCTGTATCTAAAATGTTTTAAAGCAACGTATTTGGATGAACTATTTAAAATACCCCCCAGTTAGAAATAACTTAAATGTCCAACAATTGGATTCTGCTTAAGCTGTCATACATTTATATGGTCAAAGTCATAAAGTCTTTAAAATTAAGATTTTGAAGAAAATGTTTTAACCTGGAGAAATGTTCATAGTATATTAGGGAAAAAAAATATCAGAATAAATACCTATTAGAAAGTAAAAACATTTTGGGAAGAAAAATAATAACTTTAAAGAAGAAATAGAAAAGCTTAATGTGTCAGATAACGAATGTATTAGAAGAGTTGTCAGTGAATGTTTATTTTTCCTTTCTTTTGTTAAACTCTATTATTGAAAGAAGCCTCTTGTATAACTCATACTTTAGGTTGCTTTCAGTGTTTCTTTTCATCATAAGAACTACAGAACATAATCCTATTTTTTCCCCTTTTTTATCATAACATATAATTGTCTAATAAATCTAACATTCACAACATCATTAGAAATTGGCATCTGGACGTTCACTCCTATGCTCCAATTTGCCTCTTCACTTCTGAAACTTTTGAAAAGGTTTTTTTTTTTTCAGCTTTGAATTGCTATATTACGAAAGATTTTCTAAAGATGTTGGGTAATTTCTACTGAGAGATAAAAGGAATTTACATGAGAGTCTTGTTTTGAAAATCTTTAAAAACAAGTCTTCCTCAAATTATGGTGGGGTTAAGTGCTGAGAAAGCTTATAGCTCATAGCTTATCATAACCTAACTAAAATATGCTCAGATCACTTATATTAGCCTATAATCAGGCAAAATAATCTAACAAAGTATTTATAATATAGTGTTGAATATCTTGTGTAGCTTTTTGAATAATGTACAGAGGTGACAAACAAAATAGTTGAATGGATGCAAAATGACTGTAAGTTCAGTTCAGTCACTCAGTCATGTTTGACTCTTTGCAACAATATGAACCGCAGCACACCAGGCCTCCGTGTCCATCACAAACTCCCAGAGTCCACACAAACCCATGTCCATTAGTCGGTGATGCCATCCAACCATCTCATCCTCTGTCGTCACCCTCTCCTCCTGCCCTCGATTTTTCCCAGCATCAGGGTCTTTTCAAACGAGTCAGCTCTTTGCATCAGCTGGCCAAAGTACTGGAGTTTCAGCTTCAACATCAGTCCTTCCAATGAACACCCAGGACTGATCTCCTTTAGGATGGACTGGTTGGATGTCATTGCAGTCCAAGGGACTCTCAAGAGTCTTCTCCAACACCACAGTTCAAAAGCATCAATTCTTCGGTGCTC
This sequence comes from Moschus berezovskii, assembly GCF_049115385.1. NCBI lineage: Eukaryota > Metazoa > Chordata > Mammalia > Artiodactyla > Moschidae > Moschus > Moschus berezovskii. The sequence continues at coordinate 17,722,958 of NC_142480.1, read as the reverse complement.
AGCTTTCTTTATAGTCCAACTCACATCCATACATGACCATACATGACCACATATATGACCAAAAAACCATAGCTTTGACTAGATGGACTATGTTGATAAAGTAATGTCTCTGCTTTTTAATATGCTGTCTAGGTTGGTCATAACTTTCCTTCCAAGGAGCAAGTGTCTTTTTATTTCATGGCTGCAATCACCATCTGCAGTGATTTTGGAGCTCAGAAAAATAAAGTCAGCCGCTGTTTCCACTGTTTCCCCATCTACTTGCCATGAAGTGATGGGACCGGATTCCATGATGTTTGTTTTCTGAATGTTGAGCTTTAAGCCAACTTTTTCACTCTCCTCTTTCACTTTCATCAAGAGGCCCTTTAGTTCCTCTTCACTTTCTGCCATAAGGGTGGTGTCATCTGCGTATCTCAGGTTATTGGTATTGCTCCCTGCAATCTTGATTCCAGCTTGTGCTTCATCCAGCCCAGCATTTCTCATGATATACTCTGCATATAAGTTAAATAAGCAGAGTGACAATAGACAGTCTTGACATACTCCTTTTCCTATTGGGAACCAGTCTGTTGTTCCATGTCCAGTTCTAACTATTGCTTCCTGACCTGCATATAGATTTCTCAAGAGGCAGGTCAGGTGGTCTGATATTCCCATCTCTTTCAGAATTTTCCACAGTTTATTGTGATCCACACTGTCAAAGGCTTTAGCATAGTCAATAAAGCAGAAATAGATATTTTTCTGGACCTCTCTTGCTTTTTCAATGATCCAGTGGATGTTGGCAATTTGATCTCTTGTTCCTCTGCCTTTTCTAAAACCCGCTTGAACATCTGGAATTTCGTGGTTCACATATTGATGAAGCCTGGCTTGGAGAATTTTAAGCATGACTTTACTAGCATGTGAGATGAGTGCAATTGTTTGGTAGTTTGAACGTCCTTTGACATTGCCTTTCTTTGGGATTAGGGATTCCCTGGTGACTCAGAGAGTTAAGTGTCTGCCTACAATGTGGGAGACCCTGCTTCGATCCCTGGGTTGGGAAGTTCCCGTGGAGAAGGAAATAGCAACCCACTCCAGTACTCTTGGCTGGAAAATCCCATGGACAGAGAAGCCTGGTAGGCAACAACAGTCCTTAGGGTCATAAAGAGTCAGACATGACTGAGTGACTTCTCTTTTCTTTGAGACTGGAATGAAAATTGATCTTTGCCAGTCCTGTGAGCACTACTGAGTTTTCCAAATTTGCTGGCATATTGAGTATAGCACTTTCACAACATCATCATTCAGGATTTGACATAGCTCAACTAGAATTACATCACCTCCACTAGCTTTGTTTGTAAAGCCCACCTGACTTCACATTCCAGGATGTCTGGCTCTAGGTAAGTGATCACACCATTGTGTTTATCTGGGTCTGAAGATCATTTTTGTACAGTTCTTCTGCGTATTCTTGCCACATCTTCTTAATATCTTCTGCTTCTGTTAGGTTCCTACCATTTCAGTCCTTTATTGAGCCCATCTTTGCATGAAATATTCCCTTGGTATCTCTAATTTTCTTGAAGAGATCACTAGTCTTTCCCATTCTATTGTTTTCCTCTATTTCTTTGCACTAATCACTGAGGAAGTCTTTCTTATCTCTCCTTACTGTTCTTTGGAATTCTGCATTCAAATGGTTATATCTTTCCTTTTCTCCTTTGCTTTTCACTTCTCTTCTTTTCACAGCTATTTGTAAGGCCTCCTCAGGCAGTCATTTGGGTTTTTGCATTTCTTTTTCATGGGTATGGTCTTGATTCTTGTCTCCTGTACAGTGTCATGAACCTCCATCTATAGTTTATCAGCCACTCTGTGTATCAGATCTAGTCCCTTAAATCTATTTTTCACTTCCACTGTATAGTCATAAGGGATTTGATTTAGGTCACACCTGAAGGGTCTAGTGGTTTTCTCCACTTTATTCAATTTCAGTCTGAATTTGAAAATAAGGAGTTCATGATCTGAGTCACAGTCAGCTCCTGGTCTTGTTTTGCGGGTCTGTATAAAGATTCTCCATCTTTGGATGCAAAGAATATAATCAATCTGATTTCAGTGTCAACCATCTGGTGATGTCCATGTGTAGAGTCTTATCTTGTGTTGTTGGAAGAGGGTGTTTGCTATGAGCAGTGCGTTCTCTTGGGAGAACTCTATTAGCCTTTGCCCTGCTTCATTCCGTGCTCCAAGGCCAAATTTGCCTGTTACTCCAGGTGTTTCTTGACTTCCTACATTTGCATTCCAGTCCCCCTATAATGAAAAGGACATCTTTTTTTAGGTGTTAGTTCTAAAAGGTCTTGTAGGTCTTCATAGAACTGTTCAACATCAGCTTCTTCAGCATTTCTGGTCGGGGGATAGACTTGGATTACCGTGATATTGAATGGTTTGCCTTGGAAATGAATAGAGATCATTCTGTTGTTTTTGAGATTGCATCCAAGTACTGCATTTCGGACTCTTTTGTTGACTATGATGGCTACTCCATTTCTTCTAAGGGATTCCTGCCCACAGTAGTAGATATAATGGTCATCTGAGTTAAATTCATCCATTCCAGTCCATCTTAGTTCACTGATTCCTAGAATGTCAACGTTCACTCTTGCCATCTCCTGTTTGACCACTTCCAATTTGCCTTGATTCATGGACCTAACATTCCAGGTTACTATGATATATTACTTTTACAGCATCAAACCTTGCTTCTATCACCAGTCCCATCCACAACTGGGTGTTGTTTTTGCTTTGGCTCCATCCCTTCATTCTTTCTGGAGTTATTTCTCCACTGATCTCCAGCTGCATATTGGGCACCTATTGACCTGGGGAATTTATCTTTCAGTGTCCTATCTTTTTGCCTTTTCATACTGTTCGTGGCATTCTCAAGGCAAGAATAGTGAAGTGGTTTCCATTCCCTTCTCCATTGGACCACATTCTGTCAGACCTCTCCATCATGACCCATCCGTCTTGGGTGGCCCCAGACAGAGCGCCTTAGTTTCACTGAGTTAAACAAGGCTGTGGTCTGAGTGATCAGATTGGCTAGCTGTCTGTGATTGTGGTTTCAGTGTGTCTGCCCTCTGATGCCCTCTCTCAGTGCCTCCCGTCTTACATGGTTTCTCTTACCTTGGATGTGGGTTATCTCTTCATGGCTGCTCCAGCAAAGCACAGCTGCTGCTTCTGTAAGTATGTCCATTGTTTACCCTTGTAATCATTTGGCTGACTGGAGCTGTGGCTCACTGCTGTTGCCCAGCATCAGGAGAGCACCACACTGCATATCACTAGCCCAGGCAAAGATCAAAATTCCAAACTCCAAGTGTGGTTTCTGATGAATGCATGCTCTTAAGCCATGATAAGATTGAAAAATTGCATAAGTCAGATGATTGTAAGCTGGGAACCTTCTGAAGTTCTATTTCACTAGAGAATCAGTGGTATTGCTTGAATTAAAGTCATTTGCCTCTGATATTGGACTTCCCTGGTGGCTCAGTGGTAAAGAATCTGCCTGCAAAGCAGGAGACACAGGTTCAATCCCAGGGTCGGGAAGATCCCCTAGAGAAGGAAATGGCAACCAACTTAAGTATTATTGCCTGGGAAATCCCAGGGACAGAGGAGCTTGGCAGGCTATAGTCCATGGTGTTGCAAAGAGTCAGACACAACTTAGTGACTAAACAGCAATTTTAAGTTGGGGACCTCTGTAGTTCTATTTCATTACAGAATCAATGGTATTACTTGAATTATAGTCACTTGTCTCTTGATATAATCATTGACTTTTGACATTGATTTCAATAAATATTTAAGTAGGCATTCTACTGTTGTTATCTGTGTGTGTCTGTAAGCTCTCCTGGGAAAATAACCAAATGGGAAATGCATTTCAAATCTATTTATCACTGCAGTGTGATTAACCACTTCTATTCCTGAAGAAGTAAGATCAGTCTTGCTTCCTGAATAATCAGTACATTAGATTACTTTCAATAGAAATTTGGTGATGACTAAGAGAATGCTAGTAAAAGAGCACTTTAAAAATCGTTATTAAATAAATGGAGTATTGTTTGTCTTGCAAAGCTATCACCTTCACTTTGAAACCTTGTTTATTACATTTTACATTTAATTAATGTCATGAAAATTTAGGCTTTTGTCATGTGCTTGACAGCCATAAAATGAAAGTATGTTTTAATACCTAGTGTTTTTACATTGGCGATACATTTTATTAGAATGTTATACATTTAGTTTATCAAGCACTAATGACTTCATACTTATTCTATTAATACCTGACATACAAAACATACACAATTTAGATTTTATATCTGGGATCCAAAAAGAACACATTTTTCAGAGTATGTTTATATATTATGTGAGGCATTTCAAAATAGTAGCAGTACTTTGAGAATTTTTTCTGAGTATTGTTGTCCAGTTGCCAAGTTGAATCTGACCCTTCACAACCCTATGAACTACAGCATGACAGGTTTCCCTGTCCTTCACTGTCTCCCAGAGCTTGCTCAACTCATGTCCATTAGTCAGTGATGCCATCCAACCATCTCATCCTCTGTTACCCCCTGCTCCTCCTGATTTCAACCTTTTTCAGATTCAGGGCCTTTTTCAATGAGTTGGATTTTCACATCAGGCAGTCAAAGTATTGGAACTTCAGCACCAGTCCTTCCAATGAATATTAAGAGTTGATTTCCTTTATAATTGACTGGTTTGATGTCCTTCCTGTCAGAGGGACTCTCAAGAGTATTCTCTAGCAGCACAATTTGAAAACATCAATTCTTTACTGCTTAGCTTTGTTTATGGTCCAACTCTCAATCCATACATGGCTATTGGAAAAATCATAGCTTTGATTATACTGATCTTGTTTGGCAAACTTATCTCTCTGCTTTTTAATATGCTGTAGAGATTTGTCATACTTTTCTTCCAAGGAGCAAGCATCTTTTAATTTTATGGTTGCAGTCACCATTTGCAATGATTTTGGAGTCCAAGAAAATAAGGCCTCTCACTGTTTCTATTATTTCCCCATCTATTTGCCATGAAGTGATGGGACCAGAGGCCATGATCTTAGCTTTTTGAATGTTGAGTTTTCACCCAGATTTTTTACTCTCCTCTTTCTCTTTCATCAAGAGGCTTTTCAGTTCCGCTTTCACTTTTTGCCATTAGTTTGGTATCCATGAGCATAACTGTTCAGCCCAGTCAGTCAGTCGTGTCCAACTCTGTGCAACACCATGGACTGCAGCAAGCCAGGCTTCCCTGTCTATCACAAGCTCCCTGAGCGTACGCAAACTCATGTCCATTGAGTCAGTGATACCATCCAACCATGTCATCCTCTGTCGTCCCCTTTTCCTCCTGCCTACAATTTTTCCTAGCATCAGGGTCTTTTCCAGGGGGTCAGTTCTTCACATCAGGTCACCAAAGTATTGCAGTTTCAGCTTCAACATCAGTCCCTCTAATTAATATTTAGGACTGATCTTTAGGATGGACTGGTTGGATCTCATTCTGTCCTAGGGACTCTCAAGAGTCTTCTCCAGTACCACAGTTCAAAAGCATCAATTCCTTGGTGCTCAGCTTTCATTATAGTCCAACTCACACATCCATACATGACTACTGGAAAAATCATAGCTTTTACTAGATGGACCTTTGTTGGCAAAGTAACGTCTCTGCTTTTTAATATACTGTCTAGGTTGGTCATAAATTTCTTTCCAAGGAGCAAGAGTCTTTAATTTTATGGCTGCAGTCACCATCTGCAGTGATTTTGGAGAACCCGAAAATAAAGTCTGTCAGTGTCTCTGTTTTTTCCCCATGGAGTGCCATGGAGTGATAGAAAACTCAGCAGTGGCCACAGAACTGGAAAAGATCAGTTTTCATTCCAATCCCAAAGAAAAGCAATACCAAAAATGCTCAAACTACCACACAATTGCACTCATCTAACACACTAATAATGTTCAAAATTCTCCAAGCCGAGCTTCAACAAGACATGAACCATGAACTTCCAGATGCTCAAGATGGTTGTAGAAAAGGCAGAGGAACAATAGATCACGTTGCCAACATCTGCTGGATCATTGAGAAAGCAAGAGAGTTCCAGAAAAATATCTATTTCTGCTTTATTGACTATGCCAAAGCCTTTCACTATGTGGTTCACAATAAACTGTGGAAACTTCTGAAAGAGGTGGGAATACCAGACCACCTGACCTGCGTCTTGAGAAAACTGTATGCAGGTCAGGAAGCAACAGTTAGAACTGGACATGGAACAACAGACTGGTTCCAAATAGGAAAAGGAATATGTCAAGGCTGTGTATTGTCACCATGCTTATTTAACTTATGTGCAGAGAAATGCTGGGCTGGATGAAGCACAAGTTGGAATCAAGATTGCCAGGAGAAATATCAATAACCTCAGATATGCATATGATATCACCCTTATGGCAGAAAGTGAAAAAGAACTAAAGAGCCTCTTGATGTAAGTGAGAGAGGAGAGTGAAAAAGATGGCTTAAAGCTGAACATTCATAAAACTAAGATCATGGCATCTGGTCCCATCACTTCATGGCAAATAGATGGGGAAACAGTGGAAACAGTGTCAGACTTTATTTTTCTGGGCTCCAAAAATCACTGCAGATGATGATTGCAGCCATGAAATTAAAAGACACTCCTTAGAAGGAAAGTTATGACCAACCTAGACAGCATATTAAAAAACAGAGACATTTCTCTGCCAACAAAGGTCCATCTAGTCAAAGCTATGGTTTTTCAGCAGTCATATATGGATGTGACAGTTGGACTACAAAGACAGTTGAGCACTGGAGAATTGATGATTTTGAACTGTGGTGCTGGAGAAGACTCTTGAGAGCTCCTTGGACTGCAAGGAGATCCAACCAGTCCATCCTCAAGGAAATCTGTCCTGAATATTCATTGGAAGGACTGATGTTGAAGCTGAAACTCCAATATTTTGGCCACCTGATGCGAAGAACTGACTCATTTGAAAAGACCCTGATTCTGGGTAGATTGAAGGTGGGAGGAGAAGAGGATGGCAGAGCATGAGATTGTTGGATGGTATCCCCGACTCAATGGACATGAGTTTGAGTAAACTCTGGGAGTTGGTGATGGACAGGGAGGCCTGGCATGTTGCAGTCCATGGGGTCGCAGAGAGTTGGACATGACTGAGCAACTGAACTGAACTGAACTGATGGGTCCACATGCCATGATCTTAGTTTTCTGAATGTTGAGTATTACACCAACTTTTTCACTCTCCTCTTCACTTTCAACAAGAGTCTTTTTAACTCTTCCTTTCTGCCATTTATAATGCCATTTATGACATTTATAATGCCATAACTGCAACAGGATTTGCCACCATCACTAAAGTACAATAGAATTTTTTAAAAATGAAATCATTAATTTAATATTAGGCAACAGAAAAAGCAAGACAGTAAGAACGGAAACAAAATGAGTTTTACTGTTACATTCATTTACTGCCTACAGGCCCTTTTGAGATAAAGATATAAGTGCAAGAAGTGAAAAAGTAAACAGACTGTTACAGTCTGGCTGATTTGAGGAAATGGAAATTGAAATTTGGGAAAGCTGAAGTAACTGGAATGTGTGGAGCATAGGACCACTGAGATGTAAATGGTAGATAAATAGTACCTGAAATGTACTATTAGGGCTACACATGAGGTGGTATTTTTGGCTGGGAACTAAGCTGCTCGGGCATAGAATGAGAATGTGTGAAGCTAAGCAAAGAGTAACTATTTAAAGAGTAGCAACTGCAAAGGTTTAGGTAGATCAGTTTGCAGAGTCATGCAGGGAAGGAAGATTGTCTAGTCCTGAACAACCAGAGTACAGACTTTGTTTAATAACTAGGAAATCAGTAAAGAACATGAGTAAGTATACTAATTCCTAGAAACACATTACCTATTAAGACAAATATGAAGAAATAGAAAATCTGAATAGACTAATAATTAGAAAGGTGATGCAGTCATATGAATAGCTGAGCTAAACAAGCTCCAAAATAAGATCTTCCTATTCAGGTCAGAGAAATATTTTTAAAATGAGGTTTGGTGAGAGTGGGCACCCTTGTCTTGTTCCTGACTTTAGGGGAAATGCTTTCAGTTTTTCACCATTGAGGATAATGTTTGCTGTGGGTTTGTCATATATAGCTTTTATTATGTTGAGGTATGTCCCTTCAATTCCCACTTTCTGGAGGGTTTTTATCAAAAATGGATGTTGAATTTTATTGAAGGCTTTCTCTGCATCTATTGAGATAATCATATGATTTTTATTTTTCAGTTTGTTAATATGGTGTATTACGTTGATTGATTTGCGGATATTGAAGAATCCTTGCATTCCTGGGATAAAGCCCACTTGGTCATGATGTATGATCTTCTTAATGTGTTGTTGGATTCTGATTGCTAGAATTTTGTTAAGGATTTTTGCATCTATGTTCATCAGTGATATTGGCCTATAGTTTTCTTTTTTTTGGGGTCTTTACCAGGTTTTGGGATTAGGGTGATGGTGGCCTCATAGAATGAGTTTGGAAGTTTCCCTTCCTCAGCTATTTTCTGGAAGAGTTTGAGTAGAATAGGTGTTAGCTCTTCTCTAAATTTTTGGTAGAATTCAGCTGTGAAGCCGTCTGGACCTGGGCTTTTGTTTGCTGGGAGATTTTTGATTACAGTTTCAATTTCCGTGCTTGTGATGGGTTTGTTCAGATTTTCTATTTCTTCCTGGTTCAGTTTTGGAAAGTTGTACTTTTCTAGGAATTTGTCCATTTCTTCCAGGTTATTCATTTTATTGCCATATAATTGCTGATAGTATTCTCTAATAATCCTTTGTATTTCTGTGTTGTCAGTTGTGATCTCTCCATTTTCATTTCTAATTTTATTGATTTGGTTCTTCTCCCTTTGTTTCTTGATGAGTCTGGCTAGTGGTTTGTCAATTTTATTCACCTTCTCAAAGAACCAGCTTTTGTCTTTGTTGATTTTTGCTATGGTCTCTTTTGTTTCTTTTGCATTTATCTCTGCCCTAATTTTTATGATTTCTTTCCTTCTACTGACCCTGGGGTTCTTCATTTCTTCCTTTTCTAGTTGCTTTAGATGTAGAGTTAGGTTATTTAGTTGACTTTTTTCTTGTTTCTTGAGGTGTGCCTGTATTGCTATGAACTTCCCCCTTAGCACTGCTTTTACAGTGTCCCAGAGGTTTTGGGTTGTTGTGTTTTCATTTTCATTCATTTCTATGCATATTTTGATGTCTCTTTTGATTTCTTCTATGATTTGTTCATTATTCAGCAGCGTGTTGTTCAGTCTCCATATGTTGGCACTTTTAATAGTTATTCTCCTGTAATTGAGATCTAATCTTAGTGCATTGTGGTCAGAAAAGATGCTTGGAATGATTTCAATTTTTTTGAATTTACCCAGGCTAGATTTAGGGTCCCAGGATGTGATCTATCCGGGAAAAAGGGTTTCCGTGTGCGCTTGAGAAAAAGGTGAAATTCATTGTTTTGGGGTGAAATGTCCTATAGATATCTATTAGGTCTAACTGTTCTATTATATCATTTAAAGATTGTGTTTCCTTGTTAATTTTCTGTTTAGTTGATCTATCCATAGATGTAAGTGGGGTGTTAAAATCTCCCACTATTATTGTGTTATTGTTAATTTCCCCTTTCATACTTGTTAGTAATTGTCTTACATATTGCGGTGCTCCTATGTTAGGTGCATAAATATTTATAATTGTTATATCTTCTTCTTGGATTGATCCTTTGATCATTATGTAGTTTCCTTCTTTGTCTCGTTTCACAGCCTTTGTTTTAAAGTCTATTTTGTCTGATATGAGTATTGCTACTCCTGCTTTCTTTTGGTCTCTATTTGCATGGACTATCTTTTTCCAGCCCTTCACTTTCAGTCTGTATGCATCCCTCGTTTTGAGGTGGGTCTCTTGTAGACAACATATATGGGGGTTTTGTTTTTGTATCCATTCAGCCAGCCTTTGTCTTTTGGTTGGGGCATTCAACCCATTTACGTTTAAGGTAATTATTGAAAAGTACGATCCCGTAGCCATTTTCTTTATTGCTTTGGGTTCAAGTTTATACACTCTATCTGTGATTCCTGTCTATAGAAGATCCTTTAGCATTTGTTGAAGAGCTGGTTTGGTGATGCTGAATTCCCTCAGCTTTTGCTTGTCTGTAAAACTTTTGATTTCTCCTTCATATTTGAATGAGATCCTTGCTGGGTATAGTAATCTGGGCTGTAGGTTATTTTCTTTCATCACTTTAAGTATATCTTGCCACTCCCTTCTGGCCTGAAGAGTTTCTGTTGAAAGATCAGCTGTTATCCTTATGGGAATCCCCTGAGTGTTATTTGCTGCTTTTCCCTTGCTGCTTTTAATATTTGTTTTTTGTGTTTGATCTTTGTTAATTTGATTAATATGTGTCTTGGAGTATTTCGCCTTGGGTTTATCCTGTTGGGGACTCTCTGGATTTTTTGGACTTGGGTGATTATTTCTTTCCCTATTTTAGGGAAGTTTTCAACTATTATCTCCTCAAGTATTCTCTCATGGTCTTTCTTTTTGTCTTCTTCTTCTGGGACTCCTATGATTCGAATGTTGGAGCGTTTAACATTGTCCCAGAGGTCTCTAATATTGTCCTCATTTCTTTTAATTCGTTTTTCTTTTTTCCTCTCTGTTTCATTTATTTCTACAATTCTATCTTCTAGTTCGCTTATCCTGTCTTCTGCCTCTGTTATTCTACTGTTTGTTCCCTCTCACCACTACTATTCAACATAGTTCTGGAAGTTTTGGCCACAGCAATCAGAGCAGAAAAAGACATAAAAGGAATACAAATTGGAAAAAAAGGGTAAAGCTTTCACTGTTCGCTGATGACATGATCCTCTACACAGAAAACCCAAAGAGACTCTACCAGAAAACTACTAGAGCTAATCAATGATTACAGTAACGTTGCAGGATATAAAATCAACACACAGAAATCCCTTGCATTCCTATACACTAATAATGAGAAAATAGAAAGAGAAATTAAGGAAACTATTCCATTCACTGTTGCAACGAAAACAATTAAATACTTAGGAATATATCTACCTAAGGAAACAAAAGACTTGTACATAGAAAACTATAAAACACTAGTGAAAGTAATCAAAGAGGACACGAATAGATGGAGAAATATACCGTGTTTTGTGGATTGGAAGAATAAATATTGTAAAAATGAGTATACTACCCAAAGTAATTTATACATTCAATGCAATCCCTATCAAGCTACCAACAATATTTTTCACAGAACTAGAACAAATAATCTCACAATTTGTATGGAAATACAAAAAACCTCGAATAGCCAAAGCAATCTTTTAGGAAGAAGAATGGAACTGGGGGAATTAACCTGCCGGACTTCAGGCTCTATTACAAAGCCACAGTCATCAAGACAGTATGGTACTGGCATAAAGACAGAAATATAGATCAATGGAACAAAATAGAAAGCCCAGAGATAAACCCACGCTCCTATGGACACCTTATCTTCGACAAAGGAGGCAAGAATATAAAATGGAGAAAAGACAGTCTCTTTAACAAGTGGTGCTGGGAAAACTGGTCAGCCACTTGTAAAAGAATGAAACTAGAACAATTCCTAACACCATACACCAAAATAAACTCAAAATGGATTAAAGATCTAAATGTAAGACCAGAAACGATAAAACTCCTAGAGTAGAACGTAGGCAAAACACTCTCCGACATAAATCACAGCAGGATCCTCCAAGACCCACCTCCCAGAATATTGGAAATAAAAGCAAAAATAAACAAATGGGACCTAATTAAAATCAAAAGCTTCTGCACAGCAAAGGAAACTCTAAGCAAGGTGAAAAGACAGCCTTCGGAATGGGAGAAAATAATAGCAAATGAAGCAACTGATAAAGGATTAATCTCCAAATTATACAAGCAGCTCCTGCAGCTTAATTCCAGAAAACTAAGTGACCCAATCAAAAAATGGGCCAAAGAACTAAACAGACATTTCTCCAAAGAAGACATAAAGATGGCTAACAAACACATGAAAAAATGCTCAACATCCCTCATCATCAGAGAAATGCAAATCAAAACCACAATGAGATACCATTTCACACCAGTCAGAATGGCTGCTATCCAAAAGTCTACATGCAATAAATGCTGGAGAGGGTGTGGAGAGAAGGGAACCCTCTTACACTGTTGGTGGGAATGCAAACTAGTACAGCCACTATGGAGAACAGTGTGGAGATTCCTCAGAAAACTGGAAATAGAACTGCCATATGATCCAGCGATCGCACTCCTGGGCATACACACCGAGGAAACCAGAATTGAAAGAGACACATGTACTCCAATGTTCATTGCAGCACTGTTTATAATAGCCAGGACATGGAAGCAACCTAGATGTCCATCTGCAGACGAATGGATAAGAAAGCTTTGGTACATATACACAATGGAGTATTTCTCAGCCATCAAAAAGAATGCATTTGAATCAGTTTTAATGAGGTGGATGAAATTGGAGCCAATTATACAGAGTGAAGTAAGCCAGAAAGAAGAACATCAATACTGTATATTAACGCATATATATGGAATTTAGAAAAATGGTAACCTGAACCCTGTATAAGAGACTGCAAAAGAGACATAGGCATTTAGAACAGTCTTTAGGACTCTGTGGGAGAGGGTGAAGGTGGAATGATTGGGGAGAATGGAATTGTAGCATGTATATTATCATAAGTGACCAGTTCAGGTTCGACGCATAAATTTTCCTCTGTTCATTTCTTTGCATTTGTGCTTTTTTAATAAAAATACTTTTAACTGTAAAAAAAAAAAGAAAATGAAAATAAACATCCAAAGACAAAAAAAAAAAAAAAACCAAACCAAAAAAACAAAAAATCATATACACATTTTAAACTAATTGGACCAACTTAACCAAAAACAATTTAGAACTCCAACTGCCATTATGGGAACTTTCTATCTCCTCAAATTTGCTTCTCTTAGAACCAGATTAGAAGACTGAAGCTGTAAAATGAAACAAAACAAACGGGACACCATTTTCAATTGGTATCTTGAGGCCTCTAAGCATATCTGAGACTCTAAAATTGCCTCTTTACAAAATACTGTTTCTAAACTAATCAATGTGAGCCAACAGTTGAAAGAAGACAAAATAAAAAAAACCTTTGAAGCCCCCCCCCCAAAAAAAAAAAATGAGGTTTGAAAATATCATGCTGATCTATATGCACCTGAGTGAGTGATAATCGCTCAGTTGTGTTTGACTTTTTGCATCCCCATGGACTGCAGGCACCAGGCCCCTTTGGTCATGAAATTCTTCAGGCACGAATAGCTGAGTGGGTTGCCATTTCCTTCTCCAAACTTCGTGTTAAAACTCAAAACACTTTTAAATTATCATAACAAAATTCAGGCATTCAACAAATTAGTATTCCAAATGTAACCCATCAGTTCAGTTCAGTTCAGTTGCTCAGTCATGTTCGACTCTTTGCAACTCCATGAATCACAGCAGGCCAGGCCTCTCTGTCCATCACCAGCTCCCGGAGTTCACTCAAACTCATGTCCATCGAGTTGGTGATGCCATCCATCCATCTCATTCTCTGTCGTCCATGTCTCCTCCCGCCCCCAATCCCTCCCAGCATCAGTCTTTTCAAGTGAGTCAACTCATTGCATGAGGTGGCCAAAGTAGAGTTTCAGCTTTACCATCAGTCCTTCCAATGAACACCCAGGATTGATCTCCTTTAGAATGGACTGGTTGGATCTCCTTGCAGTCCAAGGGACTGTCAAGAGTCTTCTCCAGTACCACAGTTCAAAAGCATCATAGCAAGAGAAAAAATAGACAATGTGACAGATGCAATAACTAAAATAAATAAGTGAAGTGAAAGTCGCTCAGTCCTGTCCGTCTTTGTGAGCCCATGGACTATACAGTCCATGGAATTCTCCAGGTCAGAATACTGGAGTGGGTAGCCTTTCCCTTCTCCAGGGGATCTTCTCAATCCAGGGATCCAACCCAGGTTTCCCGTATTGCATGTAGATTCTTAATCAGCTAAACCACCAGGCAAGCCCATATTATTAATAATTACATTAAATAGTTATTCAGACTCTTCAGTTAAGGATGGAGATTTCAAGAATAGGTTAAATAAATTAAAAAAAAAAGCAAATCATAACTCTTGTGGTAGTAGGCAGAAAAAGTACCTGCTCTCCCCCCTCACCTACCCCCCTGCCAAGTATGCCTACATTCTAATCCCTGGAATCTGTGATTAAGTTTCATCAAGTGGTAAGGGGAATTCCACCTACATATGGAAATAAAGTTGCTAAGCAGAAGATATATTATCTTGAATATGGAGATTGGCACTACATAGTCACAGGAATCATTGAAAGTGGGAGAGAGAGAAAAAAGAAGAGTCGGAGTCAGAAACTGCTGTGGAATTGCCCTGGTGGCTCAGCTGGTAAAGAATCCGCCTGCAATACAGGAGACCTGGGTTCGATCCCTGGTTTGGGAAGATCCCCTGGAGAAGGAAATGGCAACCCACTCCGGGACTCTTGCCTGGAAAATGCTATGGATGGAAGAGCCTGGTAGCCTACAGTCCACAGGATCACAAAGAGTGAAACATGACTGAGCAACTTCACTTTTACTTTTGAAAACTTGAGTGATACTACAGGCAAAAGATTTGGCCTGCACTTGCTGTCTTTGACTATGGAGAGAGGAGGTGATGAACCTGGAGATTCTGGTGGCCAGTGGCCTCTGGGATCTGGAATGGGAGGGAAATGGATTTTTTCATGCAGCCTACAGAAAAAATTAAGCCAATAAAGAAATAAAACCACAAAAAATAACTTTAGTTCTTCACCTTTATGCTATAATAAACTTTTCATATTTTAATCATATACTTAGCAAAATAACATTTCCTTACCTTAATACAAACTTTCAATAAATTATTTTTAAATTAATGACACCTTAACAGATATAAACATTTCTCTTGGTTCTTTTTACATATTAATTGACATCAAAATTATTTATATGACTGGATGCTAAAAATCTTATGAAATGGGAAATTAATTTTAATTGATTTACAGTTATAATGATCTAGAGGAAGACATTACACTCTAAAAATACATATATTTGCTCTTTTGAACAGTTTGTTGCAAGAAGTATGTCAATATCATATGAATGAATTATTAAATAAAATATTTAAATGATGATATTCCAAAAAAATTACCTATGTAGTGATGCAAAATTTCTGTATGATGATCTATTGCATAATCCGTTAATGTTTTCATTTAGCAGCAGTATGCTAAGCATAACAGTGCAAGCTACCAGATGCATGTGTGTTAATGCATGTGTGTTAAAACTCTTAATTCCAGTGAACTGTAAGGATCAAGTCTTGTTTTCTTACTGTTTGAATGAAAATTGGAATATTTGGACTGATTTTAAGTAAAGTAGTTGTGGTTCCTACACACAAGATTATTGGGATGGATATTTTGTTTGAGTGGGGAACATTTCCCCTATTGTGTAAAGCAGAAGGCATGCATTTGTTCTTTGTCAACTATTACTTAGACATGCTAAGAAGGAATTTATATAAGTTTTCAAGCTCATACAAGTTTTCTTTTTTCTTTAACTTTTATTGGAATATAGTTGATCTATAATGTTGTGTTAGTTTCAGGTTTATATCATAGTGATTCAACTATACATATACGTGCAGTCTTTAAATTTCTAATATCTCCCTTCAGGCATATGATATATGCTGTTCAGCTCTGTTGCTAGCACTTTTTCTCTGAAAATAGACTAATTCATACCCTTCCAGGACCTGCAGACTATGTCACGTATAGAACACTGAAAGCTCTAAATTGTAGACTTCTTTATGAGAAAAATACATTTTAGATATTTGTCCCATTGTCTCATTATTTTCTTCTTCCCCACCCTGATTTTTCCCACTTTGATGAAGGCTTTTCCCAAAAGCATCTCTTCGGCTTTCTCTTCTTGGCTCTGTCTTGTACGTCAATATATGGGCCTCTCTTTGGATATATTTTTGAGGACATATCATACCCTGCACTCGGTACAGACAATTAAGTAGCTATATTCTAAATGTATGTGTAAGTGTATACTTGTTAGATATATATTATGATATATTTTCAGGAGCAAAAAATACCTTTGTAAGTAATTACTTTATATACAAAATAAAGTCAGTGGCAGGTACTGTTGTTTGCTTACAGAGCCCACCTCCTATTTTTCCTCCTTTCTAAGAAAGACTACCTTCCTCTGAATATATGAAAATGCTGGGCACTCACTTTCCCAGATATCTTTGTAGGTATAATAGTAGGTATGTGATTAAATCATGGCCTATGTGAACAAACAGAATGTGTTCAATACACATGTTGTGTTTCTAGGAAAAATTTGCAATCTGTTATAATAGAAAGTGATGCAAAAATAGAAGTCCTCTCCTTCCATTTCTCTATTTAGATGTTTAGATACACTGAAAATGTTGCTTGGAACTGTTGTGGGTACTTTACAACATAAGTGAAGTATCAAGAAAAATAAAAAGCTATACTATCATTGTTTTGTTAAATGAATGAAGGAATTAGCTACCTCTGGTTTCCTGTTGTTGAGGGAAAATCACCACTTGGTGTTTTACAATAATACCTTTATAGGTTCATAGATAATATTGTCGAGTCTAGGAGACCAAAATAAATTTCATAATCAATCATTAACATGAAAGAAATTGATCATTTTACCAAACTGAACTCAGGAAAGTATAGTATTCATTTGTAGACACCAAAAAACGGAGAATAGGTAGCTGGTGTTCCAAAGATCCAAACTCCTTGATGGCTTTCAGGCAAGGTTTTTTTTTGTTTTTTTTTAACACCAAAAATATTGTGTATTGGGGTATAGCTGCTTAATGTTGTGGAGGCAAGTTTTTTAAGGGCAATGTTATTGGTTAGGGTTGAGGGTGCATGATCAACTCCTGGACATTCTTCTGATTGGTTGGTGGTGGGTAATAGGGTGATGTTTTGGCAATCAATCTAAATTCCCTCTTCTGGTTCCAAGAGGCCTGGGTTTTACGTGCTTCTGGTCAGCGTGTAGTCGACATCCTCTGCTATGTAGGAGTCTTAGTTTCTGCAGAACAATTCAAAGATATCCTTCAGATTGTCACCTTTATATCCTTTCCAGAGGAACAAAGAGTTTTCTGACTCTATTGTTTCATGGTATTATTATTTTTCTTAATGAGTGAAAGTCACTCAGTCGTGTCGACTCTTTGCAACCCCATGGACTATAGCCTGTCAGCCTCCTCTGTGCATGGAATTCTCCAGGCCAGAATCCTGGAGTGGGTAGCCATTCCCTTCTCCAGGGATCTTCCTTTCTCCAGAGACTGAACCCAGGTCTCCCACATTGCAAGTGGATTCTTTCCCTGTCTGACCCACCAGGGAAGCCCAACTTGATTGCTTTCTTCACTTCTGCATTTTCCATTTCTCTAATCATAAACAGCACGAATCTGCACTTGGGAACTCAGGAGAAGCCTTGGAGACAAAAACTTTCTAAACAAGAGGTGGGGCACACAGAAGGGGTTTGCAGCTGGGAAGTCCTGTGGGGCCCTGTTCTGTTTCAGGTATTTGATAGGTTCTGAGAAGTTAAAAAAATAAATGTTGAAATCAAAGGTGGAAATGAAATTTGGGGAAAAATGCTTTTTCCTCACCTTTGGTTGCTAGAAGAATCAGAATGCATTACTCCTCCCCTTTATTTCTTTAGAAGCTGATGTATCTGGAAAATGTGCTTTCTTTCAATCACTCATGGTAATGAGATGAGCTTAGAGATATGGCTTTGATTCCTGGAGAGGTGTGTATTGGTCTAGTATGAATACATTTTCTATGCTCACTGTGTAATTCTGATATTCAGAAACCCTCTAGACTTTATGATTAAGCCTCACTTACAAATGTTCATGTTAAGAGGTCTTTAATCTCCATTAATATTATTTATGCCTTACTTTTCAATTAGGCCAAAATTAACAAGTAAAAGAGTGGTTTTATTAAAACAGTTCCCTCAAACTTCAACATGATAAATTAATAGTGAACTATTCAGGTAATTTAAAAAATGACCCAGCAAACAGTTATTGGCACCCGAAACATCCCTTGACACTCAGCTGACACTAGTAACTATAGAAAGATTTTCTGAGAAGCCAAGCACATCACAGAAATCTGGTGCTAACCTGAATCATTTTTAGTTTACATGTCATATTTCTCTGAAGTTAGCTAGGGAATTGTCTTTATTTCTATTTTGCCTTCCTCACCAATAAAAATGGCTAGCTGTGTCAAAATCTTCACTTTCCTTAGATTGCTCTTCATTGCATGTGAATTAGGCTGACACCCTTAATAAAGCACAACTACATCTGCAGGATACTCCAGCAGTTCCTGAAATCTTGATGATTTCCCACTTGCATGCATGCTTAGTCACTCAGTTGGGTCCGACTCTTTGCAACTCCGTGAACTTTAGCCTGTCAAGCTCCTCTGTCCATGGAACTTTCCAGACAACAATACAGGAGTGGGTTATCATTTCCTACTCCAGGGGATCTTCCCAACCCATAGATCAAACCTGCATCTCCTGCATTGCCAGGTGTATTCTTTACCACTGTGGTAACTGGGAAACCAGATTTCCCTCTTACTTTCTAATGAATGGCCTTTGCATTTAGCACTCTGACTTGAACTTTGTGTATTTAGAAAGAGCCAACAGTTTTTTCTTTATTTTTTTCTTTTTTAAACCAACTTTTTTCTTTTTTTCTCCTTTCCATAGAGTCAGTTGAAATTTGGTAGGGGCTACCAGCTGATATTTCCTTCAATTATTTTTCATAAGGTTAATATTTCTATGCATATAAAAATGCCAACTTTCTGGTAGTAACTTTTTTGTGGTGTTAAAATTTCTTTTTATATAAAAAATTATTTTGGGTTATTTTATTCATATTTTGCAGGAAATAGTAGGTGTTTGATTAGTCTCTAGGAACCATGTTGAAAAAATTCTCAGATATTTAATAATAACTCACATAAGTTGAATCATAATCAATAAACATTCAGAGATTAATTTCTTTTAAACACAGACATATACATACAAGCATAACAGATTGATCATTCCTGTACTTCTTTGTTTTTTTTTTTTTTCATTTTCTTTTATTTATTATTTTTTTAATTAATTTATTTTTTATTGGAGGCAAATTATTTTACAATATTATATTGGTTGGTTTTGCCATACATTGACATGAATTCGCCCCGGGTTTATATAAGTTCCCCCTCCTGAACCCCCCTCCCACCTCCCTCCTCCCTTTATCCTCCCTCTGGGTCATCCCCGCATGCCAGCCCCGAGCATCCTATAACATTCATTGACCCTGAACTAGTGATTCGTTTCACATATGACAACATACGTGTTTCAATGCCATTCTCCCAAATCCTCCCACCCTCACCCTCTCCCATAGAGTCCCAAAGACTGTTCTATACATCTGAGTCTCTTTTGCTGTCTCGTATACAGGGTTATCATTTGCATCTTTCTAAATTCCATATATATGCGTTAGTATACTGTATTGGTGTTTTTCTTTCTGGCTTACTTCACTCTGTATAATAGGCTCCAGTTTCATCCACCTCATTAGAACTGATTCAAATGCATTCTTTTTAATGGCTGAATAATACTCCATTGTGTATATGTACCAAAGCTTTCTTATCCATTCGTCTGCAGATGGACATCTAGGTTGCTTCCATACTCTTTGTATAAGCAAACTAATGTCATGAGAAATTTCTATTTAAGAATACCAGAGCTCTTCTGAACTAACAATCACTTATTTTGGCTAGTACATAGAGAAGTTTTAATTGAATACCTGGGACTTGATTGTTAGGCGGGTAAAGAAGCTAAATGAAAGCTTACAATATTTGCAACCACAAAGAGAATAGGAAACATGAATAATAGAAACAGTTTTATCTTAAATAACTGTAAGCTTAACAACTGCCGTGTAAAATACTCATGTGTTCAAAACCACATTATATCTGTAAGTCAAATAACTGCTATGAATAATTACAAGAGAAGAAATTACTTTTAGTCACCTAAAGAAATACTCAAGAGGTGAAAACTTAACAAACATGATTGAATAAGTATATATAAACAAGAATTGCACATGACTACTTCCTAAGAATGATATAGAAGTATCCAAATTATATAAATATTGCTGAAGGGTGTGATCCATGCTATATGTTTCCTTAATACTTATAGGATGATTCACGTAATTTTAAAAATAAATGAATAATGAAAATATAATACACATGCCATCAATATATATTTTCTAATTGTGTTATGATTATGATTTTAATGTTTAAAATACTGCTAAATAATTGGTAGATATTGAGCTATCTACTTAGTTGATATAAACATCATCCTTTTCTTCTAGTAAAAGGACTTTGAAATTTATCCAAGATAGAGGAATATGTATGATCTGGAATTTTCAGGGAAAGGACTGAAAGAGCTTACTATTTTTTCTAAACTATTTGGAATAAAACAAAAGCTTGGTGTTCAGTGCCACAGAGTGCTAGTTGACATGATGAAGGCAAATCTGTTTCCAGGTAGTAACCAGGAAAACATGAGCAGCAGGTGGAGGAGAAACATGCTGCTGTATATTTCAGTTAGACTATCAAAGTATGGCTGGATAGTAGAAGTCCAAAACTTTTGTTATTTGCCACAGTAACTAACTCAGCACCAGCCAGTCATGTTGGCTGGATATAACAGAACTGCCTGCATTTCAGTGGGGTCACCAGGAAGGGCTTATAAGAGTTTTTCTCATGTAAAGAAGTATTTTCTAATTAAAAAAAAAAAATGGTTGTATGTAGACCAACCCACCCAAAAAATTTAGGAAATTAAAGAAATTCATGATTTCATGTTATTGAAAGATATTAGTTTTCCAAAGAAGCTAATATTTGTTTGTAAAGTAGAATCTGTATAATAGAAATAGATCATTTTTTTAACATTTTGCTTGAATGCTTGCATATCAAAATTTAAATCTGTTAATTGCCCTGCGTGGCTTCAGTGTCAGTCATTAAAAATTCACTTGAGCCAAATTCTAATCACAGTACAGTTAGGACATTTCTTAATGGTTTCCAAGATTTTCTCTTAGAGACAAACTAGACTGTGAAGCAGGATTCAGGATACAATGGGTTATTGGTCACATCCAGCTGGTTGAGAGTTATTGAGGTACCTCTCTTAGTTCACAGGCAATGTATGTTGAGCAATTATTAACTCTTAGGAAGTTGGAGTTAATTATTGGAGAATTATTTATTCATTCATTTCATAATTATTAACTGAGTACCAATTATATGCAAGTTTGTTATCTAGGTAACTGGACTACATTAGTGACCAAAATAGACAAAGATACTACACACATAGAAATGGATTTACTTTCTAGAAGAGTCAGATAATAGCAATCATAGTGTACAAGTAAACTTCAATTAGAAGGAGGTACAATCTATAGGTAAAAAGAAAAGTCAAGTCAGGTAGTAAGGGGCAGAAGATGGTTCACAACAGAGGTTGGACTTTTAAATGAGGTGAAAATGTCTGGCTTTTTTTTTTTTTTTCATTTAAAAATTCTTTTTTTGCTAAAGGAAAGATTATAACCATTCTTTCTTTGACACACCTCTATCTTTCCTGTCTCAGATCAATCTCCATTGTGGCTCTAAGCAATTCGCTTAACCTCTGTGAGCTTCAGTGTGTCCTGGGCAGTGATAACTGCTTCAAAACACTGTTATTTAAATCAACATATCATCAGTGATCATGCTTTGCAGTGAAACTTGGTGAAGAGTAGGAACTGAGTAAAGGTTAATTGACTCTGAATCTGTATAATTGCCATGATATTGAGATGTGACAATCTTACTTCAGACGAGCATCAATTTGCATAACTTTTCCACTGATTCACTGACTTGAATTTCCTTTAGCAAAAATGAAAAAAAAAAAAAAGAAATGATGCCAAACATTATCACCTCATTTAAAAGGCCAGCCTTTGTTGTGAACCATCTTCCATGCCTTTTGGATAGCCCTTACTACCTATTACACCACGTAAAAAGAAGAAACCAGGGAGTATTTTCACTCCTTTGCTTGGAAGTCCCCTTAGCTAGATCATCAACTTCATTAAGCATATTTTAAGCTTCCCCATTACTGCAGACAACAGTTTCATTAAGGTCTTTGCCTCTTTGTAACAAAGAGATCTCTATTTTTTCCAGTTCCCAATGATATTTTTCTTATTTCTGTTTCAGTCAATTTTATTATCCCCTTTTTAGATAGTATCCTCAAAACCAGATATCTAGTTCAAATCAGTTTAGGGTTCCCTTTATGTGTTCCTTAAAATCTGTTTTGCCTTCACCAACATTTTTTAGGTGTTCTTTATGGCAGCACTTTACTTCCAATTATCTACTGTTACAATAGATCACCCTCCACCCCCCAAATTGTAACTTAAAATAACACACATATATTATCTCACAGTTTCTATA
This sequence comes from Moschus berezovskii, assembly GCF_049115385.1. Classification (NCBI taxonomy): domain Eukaryota; kingdom Metazoa; phylum Chordata; class Mammalia; order Artiodactyla; family Moschidae; genus Moschus; species Moschus berezovskii. Next base: position 17,700,499 of record NC_142480.1, on the reverse strand, counting down.
GGTTCAGAATCTGGGTCTGCCCTTGCAGGGCTCAGTGCTGGCTTATATTCTTGCCTGGAGAATCCCGTGGACAGAGAAGCCTGGCAGGCTACAGTCCATAGGATTGCACAGGGTCAGATACTACTGAAGTGACTTAGCATGCAAGCACATAGGATCTTGCGCTAATCTTCAATCAAAGGACTCAGTAGTACTGCAACATCTTTGCTTCGCTGGGGGCGAAATCACATTCAGGTTCACTCACAAGGCTGTTAATAGGCCTCAGGCCCTTGCTAGCCAATGACCAGTGACTTCAGCCCCTTGCCCTATGGGCTCTCCTTCAGGCAGTTTACAGCTTGGTGGCAGGCTTCCCTGAGAACAATGGAGAGAATAAAACAAAGGGTGAGCATAGAAGTCACAGTAATTTTGTGCAGTTATCTCAGAAGTGACATTACGTTTGTTTTGCATATTCTATTTCTTAGAAGCAAGTCCATAGGCACAGCGTACTCTGGAAGGGAAAGAGGTTACATAAGAAATGTCTACCTGAAGTTGGAGGTCACTGTTAGCCATCTCAGGGGCTCCTGTCACAACTACTTTCAGATAATTAGCAGTTTTTATCTTGGGTCAGATAATCAGTTAGATACAGAAAAGAGAAATAAGAATGTGAAGTCTAGAGCAAGGTAGTACTCTATTAGAAATTTCATAAGTACATGGCCTAACGTATGCAAATTCAGGAAATTTCATTCTGTAGGTTAGAGGTTACCAAGAAAAATACACAGCTGAAGGCTTTCAGGAGAACATATTCTCTGATTTCAGTTTTCCAGTTTTTATCCCCTCTTTCTTTAAGTAGGAAAGTTCCTATTTTACAAATTTTCAAGTTTATTCATATTTTTTCTAAATATCTAATGTGTTTTTATGCCTATCTAGTACCTTTCTCATTTCAGATACTACATTAAACTGTATATTTTATTATTATTCATGTAAACCCCTGAAATTTCCTATTTCTTCACAATTTTTATTGTATTGTCAACATTGTATAAAAGTTCATTGGAACTGAAGCATAATTTGATCTTGTTTTGTCTATTTCCCAGAAAAGTATAGGTCTTTTCATTTCTGGGAGTCAGTGTATGCATTAGAGGAGGTCACTAATCATTTTCATTCCCTTCTGTGGTCAAGTTAAGCTACTTTGGGGTTTTAAATTTAATAGGATAGAGTTCCCTTGTTCCCAATCACCAAGTGGTGGACATTAGAACCTTGCTTTAGTAATTATGCTGGAAGTGTGTTTCTTCCCTTCTTTACCAGGCCCTCAATTGAATCTACTTTCTGGGCATGGTTGAAATAGAGGCTTTTGAGGTGAGGAATCTGCTCCAGTGTTTGGGCTTTTCTAGACTCCAGCCAGTTTAGCAATCCAGCAATGAGATCCAAAATGCGGTTGATCCCCTTTGTCCCTGTAGGGTTGCTCAGTCCACGGTAATCCCCAACCCCATGGTCTGCAACTTCCTCTGACCTTCTGTGAACTCTTCATTCTTTATCTCTGTCTGGAATTAATTCATCAAGGGTTCCTTGCTCTTGCTTTCCACTTTCTTTGTTAGTCCCATTGAAAAGTATGACTTTTGTCAAATTACTGCATATTATCATAAGAGCAATGGTCTTGCATGTCCTTCTATATGCTCCTTGGAAATAAAATTTTATTTCACCTAATTCAAAATAGCCTAACACAAAACAATATTCATTTTATATTCTTTTAATGTCTACAGATAAGTTTAATTAGATCCATCTCTTCATACTTCCACAGTATTTCAAACAGGTCATTATAGTTCTATGCTAAACATTTTCACACTTCAGTTTGTCAGTCACATTTTAATAATTGATTTCTTTGAATAATTAAATGACCATTTCCATACTACCAAAAATTTGATATTACATAGGACTAGAATATGTTGACATAACTGAGGGGCTGAACTGACCTGAAATGAGAATATGTATAAAAATCATGAGTTTTCATACTCTTTTTACATTTCATAAAATTACTTAAATTTCTTCAGTTCAGTTCAGTTGCTCATTCGTGTCTGACACTTTGAGACTCCACAGACTGTAACACTCCAGGCCTCCCTGCATCACCAACTCCCTGAGTTTACTTAAACTCATGTCCATTGAATCAGTGATGCCATCCAACCATCTCAGCTTCAACATCAGTCCTTCCAATGAATATTCAGGACCTGATTTCCTTTAAGATTGACTGGTTGGATCTCCTGCAGTCCAAGTGACTCTCAAGAGTCTTCTCCAGTGCTCGCTTCGGCAGCACATATACTAAAATTGGAACAATACAGAGAAGATTAGCATGGCCCTTGCGCAAGGATGACACGCAAATTCGTGAAGCGTTCCATATTTAAAAAAAAAAAAAGAGTCTTCTCCAATATCATAGTTCAAAAGTATAAATTCTTTGGTACTCAGCTTTCTTTATAGGCCAACTCTCACATCCATACTTGACTACTGGAAAAACCATAGCCTTGACTAGGCGGACCTTTGCTGACAAAGTATAGCCACCATTTTATACATTTTTAATTTGTGGAATTTTACAATTGAGAGAAAATTTGGTCTACTTTCACTTTGTTTTGCAAATGACAAAATTACAGCCTAGAAACTACAACACTTAAATATTCATCTATTCATTAATGTGTCTTTTCCCAAAACGCTTCTCTGATGTGTCTTATTATCAGGATTCATGTTCACTGCTTTCTTCACAAATCCAAGGATTACCACTACCCAGTGGAATTTATTAAGCCTGCTTTTCCATCTTTGGGTCACTAGTGTGATATCTGAAGTTCATAGTAACAGCTAACTATTCTGATAACATGGTCAATCCTAAGGAGATACACAGAGGGTAAATACTAGCTCTTCCTCTAATGTTGCCTCATTTCAAATGTACCTTGATTATATTTAACTTGCTGTAAAAACAATCTGCATTTAATGGCTTTTTGCATTCATAGTAAAATAATGTAACTAAATTCAGTAAGTCTGATAAGTCTCCCAAATTAGGCCTTGGTAATCACAATTCAGAAAAAAATATGGTTGTTTATTCATCCTTTTTCCAAAGGCTAGGAAAGCCCTCTTTTCATTGTTAATATTTTATTAATAAACATTTTCATTTAATTAAGATCACCAAAGCTATAAATAAAAATAAATATATGTTGACTTGATCTATCATTTGTTTTAATGCTGTTCATATTGATATGATTTATTATTATAAGTGAATAAACATTTCCTAAAGGGCAGATATATTATTTCAAGCATGTGTATAAATCAGTGATTTTTTTCAAATCTGATCTCATTTTTTATTTTTAAAATTTAAATCTATTTTTATTTATTCAGGCACAATTAATAAATATATTTACTTGCAAACAATTTAAAATGTACAATGCAACAATGATTTGATATAGGTATACATTGTGCAAGAATTCCCTCACTGAGTTAGTTAAAACATCCATTCATGCATATAGTGTGTGTGTATGAGAAAATTTAAGTTCTACTTTTTTAGAAAATTTCAGTTATACAAAACAGTGTTATCAAGTATAGTTACAATATTGTGCATTAGATCCTTACTCTTTATTCATCTTATAAATGGAAGTTTGTGCCTTTTTACCAGCCACCCCCTATTTCTCCCAGCCCCTACACTGTTTTCTCTTTCTGTCAGGTTATTTTTTTAAATTCCACATAAGGCAATGGCAAGCCACTCCAGTACTATTGCCTAGAAAATCCCATGGATAGAGGAGCCTGGTAGGCTGCGGTTCGTGGGGTCACTAAGGGTCGGACACGACTGAGCGACTTCACTTTCACTTTTCACTTTCACACATTGGAGAAGGAAATGGCAACCCACTCCAGTGTTCTTGCCTGGAGAATCCCACGGATGGGGGAACCTGGTGGGCTTCCGTCTATGGGGTCACACAGAGTCGGACATGACTGAAGTGACTTAGCAGTAGCAGCATAATTGATATATTGTCCTATTTGTCTTCCTCTGCCTGGCTTATTTCACTTAGCACAATGCCTCCAAGTTCATCTACATAATCTCAAGTGACAGGGTTTTCTTCTTAGAGCTGAATAACATTCCATTATATACTATATGTACAATACAGATAGAGAAAATATGATATAGATATCCCCATTCCCAGGTGGCTGTAGTGGTAAAGAACCCACTTGCCAGTGCAGGAGACATAAGAGACATAAGAAACATTTATTCAATCCCTGAAGGAAATGGCAATCCACTCCAGTATTCCTATTCTCGCCTGAAGAATCCCATGGACAGAGAAGCCTCGTGGGCTATAGCCCATGGAGTTGCAAAGAGTCAGACAATGACTGAAGTGACTTAGCACAGAATATATTTTCATGTATTTGTGACGAACACTCAGATAGTTCCATGCTTTGGCTCTTGTGAAGAATGCTGCCAGGAACATAGGAGTACAGATATCTATTAGAAATAATTATTTCATTTCCTTTGGGTATATATTAAGAGGCAGGATTGCTGAATCATAGGGTGGATTTTTTTTTTCAAATTCTTTGAGGAACCTCCATACTGTCTGCGACAGTGGCTGCACCAATTTTCATTCCCACCAACAGTCTACAAAAGTTATTTTTTCATACCCTTACCACCAGTATTTCTTATTTCTCTTTTGAATACATTCTAATATGTGTGAGAAAATATCTCATTATGTTTTGATTTACAATTCCCTAGTGATTATTAATAATGTTGAGCACTTTACCTGTTGGCCATTTCTATGTATTCTTTGAAAATCATCTATTTATTTTACCACTTTATTTTAATTAGTATTTTTTTTCAGTTTAGTGTATTATGAGTTATTTAATATATTTGGGCTATCAATAATTTATCAGAAGCATGATTGCAAATATTTACCCCATTACACAATTTGCCTTTTCATTTTGTTGACGGCTGCCTTAACTGTACAGAAGCTTTTTAGTTTGATATAATCCCAACTGTTTAGTTTTGTTACCTTTATTTGTGTGTCAAAAAAGAAAAAACAACTATCACGATATGTGACTGATGTTAAAGTACTTACTGCCTGTGATTTTTCTCTGAGTTTTATATTACTAGAAAGGCCTTAATCCATTTTTAGTTGATTATGATACATGGTATAATAGTGGTCCACTTTCATCCTTTTACATGTGGCTGTCCAATTTTCCTAACACGTTTATTGAAGAGACTATCCTTTTCTCATTGCATATTCTTGGTTCTTTTGTCTGAAGTTAATTGACCATTTCTGTATAGATGTGAATAGATATGGAAGCTGTTGATGTGAATAGATATGGAAGTAAAATCCAACTCTGTAAAGAACAATATTGCGTAGGAACCTGGAATGTTCAGTTCATGAATCAAGGTAAATTGGAAGAGGGCAAACAGGATGTGGCAAGAGTGAACACTGACATTTTAGGAATCTGAACTAAAATGGACTGGAATGGGCAAATTTAACTCAGATTATGATTGTATCTACTACTGTGGGCAAGAATCCCTTACAAGAAATGGAGCAGCCATCATAGTCAACAAAAGAGTCCAAAATGCGGTACTTGGGTGCAATCTTGAAAATGACAGAAAGATCTCTTTTACTTTCCAAAGCAAACCATTCAAAATCAAAATAATCCAATTCTATGCCCCAACCAGTAATGCCAAAGAAGCTTAAGTTGAATGGTTCTATGAAGACTTCCTAGAACTAACACCAAAAATGATGTCCTTTTCATCATAGGGGACTAGAATGCAAAAGTAGGAAGTCAAGAGACACCTGGAGTAACAGGCAAGTTTGGCCTTGGAGTACAAAGTGAAGCAGAGCAAAGGATAACAGAGTTTTATCAAGAGAATGCACTGGTCATAGCAAACACTCTTCCAAAAACACAAGCGAAAACTGTACCCATGGACATCACCAGATGGTCAATACCAAAATCAAATTGATTATATTCTTTGCAGCCAAAGATGGAGAAGCTATATATAGTCAGCAAAAACTAGACTGGAAGCTCACTGTGGCTCAGATCATGAGCTCCTTAATTGCCAAATTCAGACATAAATTGATGAAAGTAGGGAAAACCACTAGACCATTCAGCTATGACCTAAATCAAATCTCTTACAATTATACAGTGGAAGTGACAAATGGATTCCAAGGATTAGAAAAGACAGCAGTGCCTGTCTATTCTAGATATGTCTAGAAAAGACAGGCCTATCTATCTACCTGAGAGAAAGAGTGCCTGAAGAACAATGGACAGAGGTTCATGACATTGTACAGGAGGCAGAGATCAAGACCATCCCAAGAAAAAGAAATGTAAAATGTCAGAATGGTTGTCTGAGGAGGCCTTACAAATAGCTGTGAAAAGAGTAGAGAGAGGCAAAGGAGAAAAGGCAAAATAAAACTCATTTGAATGCAGAGTTCTAAAGAATAGCAAGGAGAGATAAGAAAGCCTTCCTCAGTGATCAATGCGAAGAAATAGAGGAAAACAATAGAATGGGAAAGACTAGAGTTCTCTTCAAGAAAATTAGAGATACCAAGGGAACTTTTTTATGGAAAGATGGGCACAATAAAGGACAGAAATGGTATGGACCTAACAGAAGTAGAAGATATTAAGAAGAGTGGCAAGAATAAACAAAAGAACTACACAAGACAGATCCTCACGACCCAGATAATCACGATGGTGTGATCACTCACCTAGAGCCAGACATCTTGGAATGGGAAGTCAAGTAGGGGCCCTTAGGAAATATCACTATGAACAAAGCTAGTGGAGGTGATGGAATTACCCGTTAAACTCGTTCAAATCCTAAAAAGATTTTAAAAGCTGCACTCTATATGCCAGAACATTTGGAAAACTCAGCAGTGGCCACAAGACTGGAAAACGTCAGTTTTCATTCCAATCCCAAAGAAAGGCTGTCAGGGAATGTTTAACAGTAGGATTCCTATGTGCTATTTCTCACAAGTCTTTTGTTTCTTTTTAAGCGGAACAGCACACTATTCCCAGGAACTAAGGTCATTGTGTGAGACAGGCTTGGGTCTCCTTTAGTAAACATTCTCTTTATAACAAAACTGCTTAGTCTCAATCTTCTTTCTTGAGACATGCATTGTCTCCTGACCTTGTGATCATTATTAACCCCTGGTTCTCTTGGTAGAGGTTACTGTACGTTTGGTTTTCTGATCTTTATCATTGTTGAAAAAAATTTCTTTTACCGCAGCCTTTATATAATCACAGAGAAATCATTAAAGCACCTTTGCTCCATCAGAGCTTGGGTCCCCGTGTCTTTCTTTCTTTCTCTCTTTCTCTCTCTCTTTCTCTCTCCTCGGTTGATTCCTTAGAGCGTGGAGTCCCGTCTTGCCCACTCTCCTGCCCGGGCTTCTAAAACTCTCTCAAGAAGGTGCCCTGTCCGGAGGGCCGAGAGGAGCTGATCTACATTCAAAGCAGGAGGCGCGGCCTTGAGGAGATACCCCTCGTCCAAGGTAAGGTACAGCAGCTGCGCCTTGCTGGAGCAGCTGGGAAGAGATACTCCACGACCAAGTGGAATATAAGAATCCAGTGTTCTGGGGAGGAAGAAACAAGATGGCAGAGGGATAAGATGGCAAGACCACTTTCTCCCCCACAAATTCATCAAAAGAACATTTGAACGTGGAGTAATGTCCACAAAACAACTTCTGAATACCGGCAGAGGACATCAGGTTCCCAGAAAAGCAGCCCATTGTCTTCTAAAGGAGAGAGAAGAAATCCAGCTCCACCCACCAGAACACCGACACATGCTTCCCTAACCAGGGAACCCGGACAAGTCACCTGTCCAACCCCACACACAGCGAAGAAACTACGTAATAAAGAGAACTCCACAAACTGCAAGAAGAGGGAAAGGCCACCCCAAGCAAAGCAATACAAGCAAGATGAAGAGGCAGAGAAATACCCAGCAAGTAAAGGAACAAGATAATTGCCCACCAACACAAACAAAAGAAGAAGATATAGGGAATTTACCTGATAAAGAATTTCAAATTTTGATGGTGAAAATGATTCAAAATCTTGAAAGCAAAATGGAGTTACAGATAAATAACCTGGAGAAAAGGATTGAGAAGATGGAAGAAAGATTTAATAAGGACTTAGAAGAAATAAAAAAGAGTCAATATACAATGAATAATGCAATAGATGAGATCAGAAACACTCTGGAGGGAACAAACAGTAGAATAACAGAGGCAGAAGACAGGATAAGCGAACTAGAAGATAGAATTGTAGAAATAAATGAAACAGAGAGGAAAAAAGAAAAACGAATTAAAAGAAATGAGGACAATATTAGAGACCTCTGGGACAACGTTAAACGCTCCAACATTCGAATCATAGGAGTCCCAGAAGAAGAAGACAAAAAGAAAGACCATGAGAGAATACTTGAGGAGATAATAGTTGAAAACTTCCCTAAAATGGGGAAAGAAATAATCACCCAAGTCCAAGAAACCCAGAGAGTCCCCAACAGGATAAACCCAAGGCGAAATACTCCAAGACACATATTAATCAAATTAACAAAGATCAAACACAAAGAACAAATATTAAAAGCAGCAAGGGAAAAGCAGCAAATAACACATAAGGGGATTCCCATAAGGATAACAGCTGATCTTTCAACAGAAACTCTTCAGGCCAGAAGGGAGTGGCAAGACATACTTAAAGTGATGAAAGAAAATACCCTACAGCCCAGATTACTGTACCCAGCAAGGATCTCATTCAAATATGAAGGAGAAATCAAAAGCTTTACAGACAAGCAAAAGCTGAGGGAATTCAGCATCACCAAACCAGCTCTCCAACAAATGCTAAAGGATCTTCTATAGACAGGAAACACAGAAAGAGTGTATAAACTTGAACCCAAAGCAATAAAGAAAATGGCTACGGGATCGTACTTATCAATAATTACCTTAAACGTAAATGGGTTGAAATTTTCAAAAAGGCTAGGAAACAATTCTCATAGCCATCAATAGTTCAGTGTTGAGTTCATGAATAGTTTTTAAAGTTTGGGACAAACTGTAGTATTTGCTATTTGAAGTACTATTTGTAATTGGCATATTACGATGTAACATTGGTCTTCATTTCCAACTTAAAACGCCTAAAAATGCCTAACAGGTTTTTAGATTTGTGAATTTTAGTTGAAATGTATTTTACGATGTTACTAAACCTGCAGAAATATTGAAATATTTCAGAGAACTTATTCACTGTACATTTAATTTATTTTATTTATAAAAGTTATGAACTGTAGAAAGTTTTACTTGTTGGGTCAAATGCTTGTTGCTTCAAATGCTTGTTGCATTTGAAGTGCTAGTTACAAGAAAATCAAATACCTTCAATGTATAAATGCTATTAAGTTTTTAAAGGTCTCTGGAGTATAAGTAAGTTTGTTTAAAGAAATTTAGTCTGTTCAACTTGAAAAAAATAAATAAAATTGAAAAAAAATAAAAAAGAAGGTGCCCTGTGCCTTCACGCCCCCTCTAGACGGCTCCCGGTGCCTTCGTGGGAGATGCAAGTCCTGTGCCAAGGACTTTATCGGTTTTCTGCATAAACTAGGGAATACCAGCCTCTTTCTCTCTTTCACTTTCTTATCGTCGTCTCTGGACCACCAGGTCCTTGTCCATTAAAGGACCCCAACAAAAGGCAATGCCAAAGAATGCTCCAACTACCACAGAATTGCCCTCATCTCACACTCTAGCAAAGTAATTCCCAAAATTCTCCAAGCCAGGCTTCGATAGTAAGTGAACCGTGAATGTCCAGATTTTAAGATGGATTTAGAAAATGCAGAGGAACCAGAGATCAAACTGTCAACATCCATTGCATCATTGGAAAAGCAAGAGAGTTCCAGAAAAAATCTTCTGCTCTATGGACTATGCCAAAGTCTTTGACTGTCAGGATCACAAAAAAATGTGGAAATTTCTTCGAGAGATGGGAATACTGGACCACCTTACCTGCCTCCTGAGAAATCTGTATGCAGGTCAAGAAGCAACAGTTAGAACTGGACATGGAACAACAGACTGGTTCCAAATCAGGAATGGAGTTTGTCAAGGCTGTATATTGTCACCCTGATTATTTAACTTATATGAGAACACATCATGAGAAAGTCTGGGCTGGATGAAGCACAAGCTGTCATCAAGGTTGCCAGGAGAAATATCAGTAACCTCAGATATCCTGAGGCCACCACCCTTATGCCAGAAAGCGAAGAAGAACTAAAGAGCTTATTGATGAAAGTGAAAGAGGAGAATGAAAAAGCTGGGTTAAAACTCAACCTCCAGAAATCTAAGATCATGGCATCTGGTCCCATCACTTTATGGCAAGTAGACTGGTAAACAGTGGCAATAGTAACAGACTTTATTTTCTTGGGCTCCAACATCACTGCAGATGGTGATTGCAGCCATGAAATTAAAAGATGCTTGCTCCTTCGAAGAAAAACTATGACCAACCTAGACAGCATATTAAAAAGACAACGTATTAAAAAGCAGAGACCTTACTTTGCAAGCAAAGATCTGTCTAGTTAAAGTTATGTTTTTTTCCAGTAGTCATGTATGGATGTGACAATTGGGCTATAAAGAAAACTGAGTGCTGAAGAATTGATGCTTTTGTACTGTGGTGTTGGAGAAGACTCTTGAGAGTCTCTTGGACTGCAAGGAGATCCAACCAGTCTGTCCTAAAGGAAATGAGTCCTGACTATTCATTGGAAGTACTGATGCTGAAGCTGACTCTCCAATACTTTGGCCGCCTGATGCAAAGAGCTGACTTATTGGAAAAGACCTGATGCTGGGAAAGATTGAAGGCAGGAAGAGAGGGGGACAACAGAGGATGAGATAGTTGGATGGCATCACTGACTGGATGGCATGAGTTTGAGCAAGCTCCAGGAGTTGGTGAGGGAGAAGAAAGCCTCCCCTGCTGCAGTCCATGGGGTCGCTAAGAGTCGGACACGACTGAGTGACTTCACTTTCACTTTTCACTTTCATGCATTGGAGAAGGAAATGGCAACCCACTCCAGTGTTCTTGCCTGGAGAATCCCAGGGATGGGGGAGCCTGCTGGGCTGCCGTCTATGGGGTCGCACAGAGTTGGATGCAACTGAAGTGACTTAGCAGCAGCAGCAGCAGCTTTATATACAATTTGAAAGCGGGAATTGAAATGCCTCCAACTTTGTCCTTCTCACTCAGGATTTACTTGGCTATTCAGAGCCCCTTGTGGTTTCATACAAATTTTAGGATTGCTTGTTCTATTGCTGTTAAAAATGCCATTGGAATTGTGAGAGGGATTGCATTGAAATCTGTACATTGCTTTGAATATTATGGTCACTGTAACAATATTAGTCCTTCCATTTCATGAGCATGGAATATTTTTTCATGGATATGTGTGTTTTTGTTGTTTCTCACCAGTATCTTATAGATTACTTGTGCATATGTCTTTCACCTCCTTCGTTAACTTTACTCCCAGATGCATTATTTTGTTTAATGTAATTGTAAATATATTTTTGTATATTACAAATATATTTTTAAAATTTATCTGTCTGATAATTCATTATTAGTATAGAGAATGCAACAATTTTTTATATTGACTTTTTATCTTGTATGTCTACTGAACTTATTTATTTTCATTAATACTGTATTCAGTTTTTTGATGGACTCTTTAGTGTTTTGTATATATAATAACATAAAAAAATATGTAGAGGGGCTTTCTTTGTGGCTCAGCTGGTATAGAAACCGCCTGTAATGAGGGAGACTCGGGTTTGATCCCGGGGTTTGGGAAAAGGATCCCCTGGAGAAGGGAAAGGCTACCCAGTCCAGTATTCTGGCCTGGAGAATTCCATGGACTGTATAGTTCATGGGGTTGCAAAGAGTCGGACACAACTGAGCAACTTTCACTACAAACACAGAGATAGTCTTGCTTCTTTTTTTTTTTTTTTTCTATTTATATGCTTTTTCTTTTTGTTGCCAAAGTTGCTTTAGCTCAGATTTTAAAAGCTAGGCTGAATAAATGTGGTGAGAGTGGGCACCCCTTGTCTTTTTCTTGATCTTAGA